>NC_088684.1:199488864-199790392 GCF_028017835.1 Emys orbicularis
CCCTTAACTCTCCCGGACTGCACCTCTGATCCGTCTGCCTCAGTATTCCCCAGTATTATATGCTATAAGCCATTGAGGGAAGAGAGGGAACATACCCCCATCCCTCTATTTTATTTACTTGGGACTTATTGAACGAAGTGTACAAACCGGTTAGGGGTGTTATTTCCTGTTGTTTCTGTGAAGGGACGCCTTCAGTTTCAGAGTAAAGCAACAGAGTATTTATTCTAGTTTATTAAATAAGCTAGTAAAGTTGTAGAATTGAAATGAGTTCTCTATTTCGTATTAAGAGTGTTAAAAGAGAAGCAAGGGCAAGAGTAGAGTCTGTTGGAGTTGCCCGCAGTCTGGCTTTAGAAAACTTTGCCAGGAAATATATTCAAGAACATGAAGGAGGTTTAGAACAGCTGAGGAATAACAAGATGATTTCTGAGCATAGTAACCCATGGGGTTTTGTAAGTGAGATATTTGATGAAGAAACAGAGCAGAAAAAGAAAAGGGCTAAATTGGTAAAGGGAATAGCGGTTGAATGCCTGCTCATGGCTTGTAGTTCGCTGGGAAAGAAATTGAATACAAAAATAGAGTTACTCAGGGAAGCTCGGCAAATGCTGGTGGCCTATAGAGTAGACTGTGGTCGAATGTTGGAAAAGATTAAAGAAGTTGAAAGGGGAGAAGATATGATAGAGGAGGATAAAGAATTGATTCCCATTCCTATTGGCATGGTGGAACCGACAAAGGTAGAAAAACCTACAGGGCCAACAACTAGAAGTAGGGCAAGAGAATTAGCTCAGGCTGATACAGTACCTTTAGAAGCAGAGTTGGAGATTGAGTCTGAAGAGCCACGAGGAGAGTCAGAAGAGGAAGTTGGCAGTGCAGAAGCTACCGGCAGTCTGCAGATAGAAAAAGGAAGTCCTAAGGTGGCACCACAGGAGGCGGAGATGAGTGTCATAGAAAAAGCGGCTAGTGATGCAAAAGAGGAGATGAGCAAAACAAAGGGAGAGGAAAAATCCTCTCCTCTGTTAGTGCCAGCCCCTGATAGTGAAGAGGCAGTGCCTTTAGAGAGTGTCATTGTTCAGGAATTAGAAGATGCAGTATCACAAGTGACACAAGTAGCTAGTGCATGTGATGTAGTAATCTCTAAGTTACAACAGAGAGAGCTACAACAACCAAGGAATAGAATTCCTGCTCCTCCACCCAATATTATATTAGCACCATATAGAGTAGAAGATCCAGTCCCTTTGGATAGACATTTATTGGCATTTGGACAATCAACATTGCCTAGACCCCAAGAATTTTGTGGACCCCTTATACCCCCCTTGGTATATGCTGGTATCACCTGGTGTACCGGTAGAACGCCCTACTACACCAGACCTTAGCGGACTAAGAGATGTCCTGCGTCAGTGTGAAGACGCCCTGAGTGTAAGACATAGAGGTTTTATGGAAAGTTATCCTACATATCCAGGATTATCTCCAGTGGAAAGTTCTGATGGTTCAGATGAGGAAAATGTGAATTTAGGGAAAAGGAGTCGAGAAATACAAATTATAGATTCAAGCTCAGATGGAAGCCCATCCTGATCCAGAAGGAGGAGCTTCAGATTCTAATTCTAATTGTCCTGTAACAGTTGTTACAGATATTAAGACCTTAGACGTAGTAGGTAAGCAAGTAGGAATGATGGAGGATTCTTCAGTTGCAGTACATGCACAACGTGTGCAAGAGACAGCAAAAGTGTTTGGCTTACCAAGGGAAGATTGGGTTAAAATCTTACAACTCACAGTGAATTGAGCATTGTGGAGTACTTTGCTACCTGAGAATAGGATAGGAGAAAAAACTTTTAATGAAACAGTAGCCCTATTGGAACATAATCAGCATCCGGGGCAAGCTAGGGTGGCCATTCTGTCTAACCTAAAGCAGAAAACTAATGAGACTCCACATCAGTTTCATCTGCGGTTAAGTGCAGCCTGGCAGAGTCATATGAAAGAGGAAACAGATGAGCCACCATCCGTTAGTTTGCTGGTTAATAACTCTCTTCCCCAGATACGGGAAATGGTTAATATGCACATAACTGATGATACTTTTTTAAAGAAGGCATTAGCCTTACTGGCTAAGGCATATGCACAGGGAGGCTATAAATTAGGTCAGTGTGGAGCCCCTGTTGCAGTACTTCAGGAACCACAAACTAATCCCACTGTGAGGATTGAGGGACCTCGACCTCAACCAGGGCTAGGACGAGGGGCTCCTAAATTCCCTAGGTATCAACGTTGGCAAAATGACCCTAACCCACATAATAACCCTGGACCTTCGAGTGGCCAGGCCCCTCGACAGGGTTATGCGTTTGGATCCTATGTAGGGGCCCGGGACTGTGTTCCTTTCTTTTCAGATTCTGCACAGAACAAATCGTGTCTGTAGAGACCTAAATCACCACCTCTGCACAAAACAGAGGACTCAGTTGTAAGGATGTTTAGGACAGTGCAGCAGACGCTTGAGGCTCAACGATGAGATATCCGAGAACTCCGTGCTCGTGTGAATGAGCTGATGATGGAAGGCCAAGGCTCAGCACCCTTGAACCATCCAGTGGCCTCCGTTGATCCATTCCCTTTTCCCCGGTGGACAGCCTCTCCTCCAGAATTGTCTGCCTCTGAAGAGATAGAGGAAGAACCCATAGATTATTTGTCTGCATATGCTGCATGACATCAAACAACCCTGAGTGTAGTCATAACCCCTTTAGGCAGGGATGCGAGTGGGAGACCCACAATATCTGCAGTGGTAGGGGGCCCTCAACAGGAATTTTATTATAGATACTGGGGCAGCAATTAGTATTATCCATGTCAAGGATCCTAGATCCTCTCCTCTGTCATCAGGGTGTACTAAGACACTTGCAACTTTTGCAAGTAATCAGGTTGTTACCACACTTTCTATACCCCTTGAAGTATAAATAGGTCACCTAAGAAAGGTTCATACATTTGCATTGATGAAATTGGCAGACCCAAAGAATTGTCTATTGGGAACTGATTTCTTATACAAACAGGGATGTGTTCTTGATTTGGGTAACCAATTATTGTGTCTTTCAGTAGAACAGGCAAAGGATGACTCTCCAGTAGTCATACCTGAGTGTGGCATGGTATCTCCAGTGGAGGACTCTGAACCTGAGAGGTATGATTTGAACAAAATAGTGGCTAAGCATGCAGACCAACCTGAGTTACAAGCGTTACTTCGCAAGCATGCAGATGCCTTTGATAAACACAATCCATGATTGTGGATGCATGGCAGTCACTACTGTTGTGGAAGAAGGAGAGATTTCAGCCCAAAGACAGTATCCTTACCCAGAACAAGCAAATCCGTACATAGAAAAGACTATCAAGTCTTTGCTGACACAGGAAGTACTACGTAAATGTACTTCCACTGCTAATTCCCCTATTTGGCCTGTAAAGAAACCAGATGGTTCGTGGCGTCTCACAATAGATTACAGACGCCTGAATCAGGTCACACCCACTTGTGCCCCCCCAGTGGCCAAAATGCCAGATCTAATCAAATCCTTTGACCCAGAGGCTGTATGGTTTACTGTATTAGACATCAGTAACAGCTTTTGGACATTACCATTGGCCCACATTTCACAGTACCATTTTGCATTTAGTTTCCAGGGAGTGCAATATTCTTGGACACGGTTACCCCAGGGATATAAAAATTCTCCAGCTTTATTCCATGCACAAATGAGGTGGGTACTGTCACAATTTTCTAAACCAAATGTTCTATTTCAATATGTAAATGACCTGTGTTTAGCAACACAGACAAAAAAGGAGCATTTAGAAAGACTTGATGAGCTCCTGCAAATTCTAAAGGAAGCAGGGTTAAAGTGCAATCTGGCCAAGGCCCAGCTAATGGCCAATTGTGTCTCTTTCTTAGGCCTTACCCTGACGAAGTGGGGTAGAATCCCGGCGCCACAGAAGGTAGATGCAATCCAAACATTGCCTTTACCATGGGACCCAATGGCTTTAAGATCCTTTTTAGGTTTTAGGTTTGGGTACCACAGGGATTTTATCCCAAATTTTGCTTCTATTGCAGGTCCCTTGTACCAACTACTAAAGAAAGGTGTCCAATGGAAATGGTCTGAGCAACACACGGAAGCAGTATCCCAGCTAAAACAGGCCATTGTCAAGGCTACGGTGTTGATCACTCCAAATCCTGAAATACCCTATCATCTAGAGGTAGCAGTGAGTGTTAATGCGTTAGCGGCTGTGGCCTCACAAGAAAGGCATGGGAAAAATCAGACCTGTGGCCTAAGCCTCACGTTTAATGTCATCAGTTGAACTTAAATATGACAATTGTGAAAAGTATCTATTGGCAACCAGTTGGGCCATACAACACTTTTCTAATTGGCCTCAGCCCGATCATATTACACTCATCGCACATTCCCCTTCAGTTTTTACTGTCTGTAAAAGGTTCGTGCCGGGGCTCGACCCTCCTGGGCAGGAGGGGAGCCACACCGACTCCCTACTGACGGAACAAACAACCAGTTAGCTCAGGACTCAGGCCCTCTGGTGCAGGGGCTGAGCAAACAACAGATAGTTCCGGGCTCAGGCCCCCTGGTGCAGGCCTGAGCAAACGACAGTTAAAGAGCCCAGGCCCTCTGGTGCAGGGGCTGGGCAAGCAAGCAGTTCAGGAGCCCAGGCCCTCTGGTACGGGGGCTGGGCAAACAAACAATTCAGGAGCCCAGGCCCTCTGGTGCAGGGGCTGGGCAGGCAAACAGTTCAGGAGCCCAGGCCCTCTGGTGCAGGGGCTTGGGCAAACAAACAGTTCAGGAGCCCAGGCCCTCTGGTGCAGGGGCTGGGCAAACAACAGTTCAGGAAGGCCCAGGCCCTGGATCAGGGCGGGGCACAAACAGTCACAGCTCAGGCCCTGGGATGCAGGGGCTGAGCAGATACACAGTTAGGGAGCTCAGGCCCCCTTGCGCAGGGGCTGAGCAACACTCACTTGGGGTAAGCCCTGGCTCTGACACCAGAGCGTTGGGTGAGGGGGAAGCCTGCCACCCGTGAGCGGGGGTGGCAGGGGGGAACGCAGGCCCACCCACTCCACTGCGTTCCAGCCCGGGGCCCTAGCAGCGGTTACTGCCGCTGCCGGTCAGTGGGGTATCCTGACCGAAACACACTGACATTGGCTCACATGCGTCTGCAGCCTGACCGGGGTCGGCTACCCCCGGGCTACTTCCAGGATCCCCCTCAGGGCCTACCTCGTCCGTGGCACCGGGCCCGGTCCAGTCCACCAGCATGGGCTCCTCTCGGCCGGGGCTTGGTGGCAGGTCTGGCAGCTCCGTAGGGAAATCCGGCCAATTGCACTCGGGCGGCTCCTCCGGGTAACAGCAGGGCTGAAGGGGTTCTGGTGCGGCCTCGCCTTCGGGGTTGGTGTGGGGGAGTTCCAAGGGCTCCTCCCAACGACGAGAGCAGACGGGCTCCGGCGGCTCCTCCTCGTAGTGAGCTCGGGGCAGCTCCGGCCAGCTAGGGCAACAGCCTCGGGCCTCAGAGGTATCCCGGCCGGGAGCTCCCGGCCGCACGTCTGCTCCCTGCGGTGGCCGGGCTCTGACTGAGCTCTGGCGGCCGGCCTTTATACTTCCTGTCCCGCCCCGTGACTTCCGGGGGGCGGGGATAGACGGCGGTGGCTCCGCCCACTCGGGTGCCTGCAAGGGTGCTCCCTCTTCTGGGCAGGAGGGGAGCCACACCGACTCACTACACTGTCCAATAGGGTAAAAGATGGGCAAGTCTCAAATGCTCGCCTAGCCCACTGGGCATTACTGATGCAAGGGAAAGATACTGCAGTCAAACCTATTAGGACACCATCTTTGTTACCAACTGCTCTATTGTATCAAGGGGAGCCACACGTGTCCCAGTTTTGATCAATTGGATCTAAGGGGGGAGGAAAAACAAAAGCTTTTTCAGCCTTTGATCCAGAAGACAGATTCCATTAATAGGTATCATTTCTTTGTTGATGGTTCTAGTTATTACCATCATGGCAAACCCTATACTGGATTCGGAATCTATGCAGTTCCTCCCGAGGGGAAAGGAGAGCCTTGGGAGAAGGCACTCCACATTCGGCTCAATATGCTGAATTAGCTGCAGTGGCTTGTGTGTTGGAGTACTGTGTGCAGTTCTCCATCGCTACCACATACCAAAATATCTGTCTGTTTTCAGACTCTGCATGGGTATGCAATTCTCACAGAGTTTCTACCATGTTGGGAAACAAATGGGTTTATATTTTCTGATGGCAAACCTATTAGGTATGCATCACTGATGAAAGCAGCGAAGAGTCCTGTGGCACCATATAGACTAACAGACGTATTGGAGCATGAGCTTTCGTGGGTGAATACCCACTTCGTCGGATGCATGCAAAGCTCATGCTCCAATACGTCTGTTAGTCTATAAGGTGCCACAGGACTCTTTGCTGGTTTTACAGATCCAGACTAACACGGCTACCCCTCTGATACTTGATCACTGATGAAATACATCCATTGGTTAGCAGTAATAATTACTGTTCCAAGGCGGCCAATTAAAGTGAAAAAAGTGAAAGCTCACTGGAAATTAGACCCTTATGCTATAGAAAATGAAAAGGCTGATAAATTGGCCCGAGAAGGAACCTGATCAGGGGAATTTTGGAAAGGAAAAGATCAGGAGTATTTTGTTACTACCCCTAGTCCTAAATGTCCTATAGCTGCAACTAAATTGGTACAACCCGATATACCAGATTTAAAAGATATGCAAAAATTGGATAAGGACATAGTGAGAATAATCCTAGAGCTTTCCAAAACAGGAAAAGAAGGGTCATTAACAATAGACCCTTTGTACAAAAGACATGAGCAACAGTTACAGGTAGTAGATGGAGTTCTCATGTATATAGGAGGTCCTTTCCCTGTGTGGATAGTTCCAGCTCACCTATGGAGGGAAATGATGTACATGGTCCATGATACTCCTACAGGAGAACATCAGGGAGTGGACAAAACTGTCCAACGTCTTGCATCTGTAGGATTGTGGCCACTTCTTAGGATGGATGTGCAACAATATTGTGAAAATTGTCTGGCATGTGCCCAAGCTAATCCAACTCCATCCAAAAGAAATGCGCCACTAAAATTCCAGGTGTATGAAGGTCCTTGGATGGCTTGGCAAATTGACTTTGCCAAGGACTCAAAGAGGTAACCAATATCTATTGGTGATTGTTGATCCTCTCTCAAAATGGGTAGAGCTAATACTGCAAAAGCCACTGCCAGGGTCCTAGTAGAGCAAGTCTTCTCTCGCTGGGGGATCCCTGCAAAGGTGGAATCGGACCAGGGATCACATTTCATGGGACAGTTCTTTAGGGACTGTCTTAAATTAATGGGAGTCCCGCAGAGACTACACATCCCATACAGACCACAGTCATCTGGGATGGTGGAACGAACCAATCAGACTATAAAAGTGATGTTGAAGAAACTGGTTGCTGCCAATGGACGTAACTGGGACACCCTCATGCCTTTAATTTTAATGGCATTGAGGGCGACACCGGCTGCATCTACTGATAAAACACCTTTTGAAGTGATGACAGGCCGAACAATGCGATTACCAGAACATTTAATTTGGCACACTAGTGGCACTCAATTAGAGGGAATAAAAATGGATACCTACCTGCAAAATCTGCAAAAACATTTAAATCAAATCCACTTGCAGGTAGCTGCCAAATTGGGAAAATCCAGACGTAAGGCAAAGGCTTACTTTGACAAAAAACCAGAGAGAGAATACTTGGGAGGTAGGAGACCAGGTAATGTTGTTATCATATAAGTCAGCAGAACATGGGTTGTGTAACCGATGGATCGGACCTTTCCGAATCATTGATAAACTCAGTTCAGCAGTATATTAGAATAACAGGAGGAAAGCGTAATAAAGACAAAATTTACCATGCTAACCAGTTAAAGCTGTATCGATCGTCTAGGTGGCAGGAGCAACTTCCTCCTCAGGACTTAAGTGAATAGCATCAGACAAAATCGCGACAACTGGAGCCCAGCAGATTGTAACCATGAAATTGACATTGATATTTCTGACTTATTACACCATTATTGTTGCTCTAAGGGTAGGACTGAGCCAAAATCCTAAGTCTGGAACTGAACTATTGCAACCCCAGGAAACCAGACGACCCAGTCATGCTCAATTGCAACAGAACATATCACCGAGTTATTAAAACAAAGTGTGAGTATTAACCAAAGTTTGCAGCACATAATATTGTATTATCATATGTATCTCTTGAATAACAGTAATACAATTGTAACTCTGTAATTCTAACTGGTTTACCATTTGCTTACTATTTCATTGGTTTTAAAAGGTCTTTATGACTATATCTGTCTCAGTGTAAGCTTCCTGTCATACCCCTGAAGGTTCTTTTATAAACTCTGTGAAGCCTGATTCGGGATGAACTTTATCTTCTGATCAAACAAATTGGCGAGCCTAAACCCATACTAATTAATATCCATAATAATTATTATTAATAGTATTAATTAAAATTAATTACATAAAATTAAATTAAGTGGATAAATTAAATCAACATTACTAACACACCCCAAATCAGGCTACACCATCATCAGTATGATTGACTTTCAATGATACTTGTGCTTCTCACTTACTTGGGTGGTTAGGAAAACCCCACCCCAAAGCAAGCTGTTTTACATCTTTAAGCAGTATACACTTATACCTGAAACACAGTACATGGAGGTTTGGTGAGTTGATCCACATGCTAATCCAGTGTGAAATTGAAATGTCACTATTTAGATCCTATACAATTTAATTTTGATAGGAAAAGATATTATTGAGCCCAGTTGCACCAATCAGCAAAAATATATTTCGCCTGCATGTATTTTAGCAAGTGTGTGCAGATATTAATTTTTTTTCATACAATGCCAGACTTTTTATTAAAATTGCAGAGAACAATAGAAGATTGGGACACCTACAGTTTGTTATAATTGCTGAAATTAAATAAAATCACTTAGAGGTAATTTTGTTTCAGTTAACTACATTTTCCAATTCTGTTCTTTCCAGAAAGAGGCTATGTTGTCCTACAACAGAGTCACAATTAACGAATTGCCATGCTGGAATATGGGTGAGCAACTGGGGTGAAATTCTCAAGAAAATAGGACATACCCAACCTATTTGCAATGAAATTAACATTGAAGGATTATGCATTAATTGGCAAACCTCTTGGATGTTCCTAAAGAACATGTTGGCTGTGTTAACTCTTCATAGTGCTGCATACTCATTGTGCCTTTCAGTCTCTTAGTAGTGTTGGTTGTTTGGCCATCATCTTAAATAAATAGAGCAAACAATATTTTAAGGAGCAGTAAGTATAGTATTAACATTATTCAACATACAGAATGATGAAGCATTCTGATTAAACATACTGCACAATACAACCCAAATATTCATATTATTATCAGATGCTATTATGTTCATTTTCCCCAATTCAAGATTAAGCTTATTCTCTCAAATAGTAAATATACCAAAACGTAGCATTTATAGACCCAGAGATCGCCAAGCTGTTTACAAAGATGAGCTCTTTGTAAATACAGGCTCATTGTTTGCAGTCCCAGTTGCAGGGTCAAGCATTTGCATGGTGGAAGGATTTCGGGAGGATCAGGGACTAGCTGTAATCATGGTATTGCTAGGGGACTGATTCTCCACTGCCTTGCTCCTTATGTTGTCATGTAAAATACTTCCAAATCAGAATGGTAACGTTATGCACTGACTTTGACCTGTTGTAAATGAGTGCACAAGTGTAAGGCAGTGGAGAATCAGGACCTAGAAGTGAATTAGTATGAAAGATGACTTTAAGGAGAGAATCAAAAGTTTATCAGAAAGAGACAAACCTCACCAAGAGAGGGGAGGGCCTACCAATGAGAACGATTGTCTGGAAGTCTCTCAAAATGAGACACAGCCTTAATGAGGGAACGGGGACTTACCGATGGGCAGGACTGAGAGAAGGTCATTTGGATGTCTGTCAGCAGGAGAGGTGGCATCAGGAAAGGGGTGAAGTTCAGCTGTGGGAAGGTGTGACAGACTGACTATATCCTGTAATACCCTGAACAACCCTTATGGAATTAAAGATTATGACTTCAATGAATGTTTTGAATTAGGGCTATTACTTTTGGGATACATTGTATTAAAAATGCAACTGTGTATATGTTATAGTGGCATTGTGCAACCCTTCCCTAGTAGAGAGGTGATTTTAATACACTTCCTCCATTATCAACCCTTTGAGGCCACCCCCTGCAGAGGTATGCATAGATTAGTTCAAACTGGATTCTCCAGGGACCAACAAATAAAGAAAGGGTGGTTTGGGTAAATAGCCTGGTTTTAAACTGGCTGAGGGCCTTCTTCCCGATCCAGCAAGCAGACGAGACTTCTGGTCCACGGAGGGCCTCAATCTGTAGGTTAGGTTTGGAAGGACTGGACCTACTGAGGTCCCATACAATTCTGTGCTTGTTGTGAGCTGAAGCAGTTATGAACTTGTAACCACAAGGAAGTGCCTTGGGTGGGGAGTTGAAGGACTGCTTCTGCCAGAATCCTTCTTAGGGTGAACTTCGGTAAGCTTGTTAGCATGCATGTAGGTTCTTTTAGTGTTTTTAATAGTTTTTCTCCTTAAGAATAAAGTAGTTTTGCATAGGAAGTGCTGTGTGGTACCTTATAATTATAACAATTACACCTGTTAACCATCTCTGAAGAGAAAGCAAGCAAGTGTCCTTGGGCACGTGTCTGTGGTGGGACTAACACAGTAGAGGCAGGGAACTGCACAGCCTGGAAATGTCCCAGTCAGAATCAAGAGAGATGCAGGTCTCTACCAAGGAAGACAATGGCTGAGAAGCTGCAAACCTGAGAGTGGGACCACTTGCTGGACATCTGAGGAGAAATACAGGCATTGTTGTCCTAAACTATTACAGCAGGTTCAAGAACAGATGGATGATTCTAGCAGTGGGCAGATGGCTTTAGGGGGAAGTGAAGTGGAAGCAGAAAATGAGTGGGGAGTTCGTCACGAGAGCCTTGCATTATTAGGGAGGGAGTAGGAGGGGAGTGAGACTTTGAAGTGGAAGGTACTGTAGAACAAAGCCTAGTGAGCACAAACGATCTGTTATATAGTGTATATTTATCAACTGATATGGAAGCAGTGTCAAAGACATCATTTTATATATATAAAACAAATATAATGCCAAAAATTCCTTATGGGCAAAAGTTCATGTTCTGCAGATACAGCAAACTACAAAAAGAGAAAGCATGTCCTGCCATAATCTGTCTTCTCCTCTGATGTTTGCCAGGTATTGATTCATTATGTACAGCAGTAGCTTGATTAAAAACATTTTAAAGCCCCTCTCTCTGGTAGAAAATTCTTTGGGAAAGAGGAGGAAAAGGGGCTGTGGGGTGAGTCTAAGAATTGAAAATATGATGGAATGAAAAACAATGTGATGTATGATCCCACCAACCCAAGAGAGCTGTCTTAGCATTCCAGCAGAAGTGACTAGAGAATGCAACCTCAAACACATGATGGTATAATGGAAATGTAAAGCTATTCTCCTGAGGCCTGATAAGACAAACCCTCTGGGGAAACAATCCCCAGAACAGTTTGTTTCACATTATCTCAGCTTGCTTTCTTGTCTGGGCTGTGAATTCATCCTATAACCAGAGATTGGAAAGACCTTCCAGATCATCAATTACACTCTGGGGGCTTGATTTTCCTTTCATCCGAGTAAATCAGAATTAATCCAATGAAATTAATGGTGTTATACCACTGTAAAACTGGTGCAAGAGGAGAATCTGGTGTTAGAGGTTTGCTATTAAACAAAAAAAGAAAGAAATCAAGTGAGCTGCTTAACTTGGCCTTTTCTTCACCATTTATAGTAGTATTAATTTGCTGGTGTTTTTACTATTGTGAATCTCTCACTCCCTAACAGTCCAAGACTCCCTCCTATCCCAGCTGGACCTTTCAGTTTGAGAAATGAGAGCTCATTAAATACAGCTGGAAAATTCTCTAGGAATACAGCATCAATTTGCCAGGAATTACAGGCCACATGTTTATTAGCTAGTGCCCACCAGCAAACCCCATCTTTCCCTGTTGTAATGAAAGAGGAAAGAGAACCAAGCTGTCATTGGACTGAAAAATAAATACTGGCTATCCCTCAGAAATGGACAGGGGAAATATAACTCATGTCACCACAGAAGTTACATCTCTAATACAGGTCTGAGTTGTAAAACAAGGAATTGTTCACTGAGCTTTAGAATGATGTTATATTTGGTTGATTGTAATGGCCTTTTAAAAGCCTCTTGGGGTCGATTGTGAAAAGAGCAGTTTTGAGCACCTTTAAAAATGAGCATCATTAACCAGTATAACTATGACAGCTCCCTCAGAGCCTGCAGGATGAATATCCATTCACTGACTATTAAGATGTAGGTTATTTCTTCACCTCACTGTGTAAATCCATATTTAGGAACTTTGTAAACAGTAAACTGCTGAAATAAGCGATGTAGTATTTGTTAGGCATTGACTGAGTCTTTGGGCATGTAGAGTACAGACAAATATCATACACAAATTCCCACTACAGTTTTGATTGGATAGGATACTATATTTCCTGTTCTAAACTGTTGCATGTGGTGCTGTGCACTGTTAAACAGCTATTGGGTTCCACACCAGTATGTGACTACATGTAAGTGCTGAGTGAAGTAACTCCTGAACAGAGAGTGGAGTCATCCTGCAGTCTTTCCTCAGGCCAAACCCACTGATGGCAGAGGCAGTTCTATCTGCATAAAGTGTGCAGGGATAGTTCTATAGTTAAGGAGCTTTTAGAGTCCTTTTCAGATGCTCTTATCCCCTTAGCCTCTGCTAGTGGCACTGGATAGAAACTACATATATAATAAGGTAGATCAAAGTAAGCTTTGAAAATCAGATGCTTATTGTCAAATGGCATTGCTTCCTTAATACCTGGATTTGTATTAAATAGTATTTAAGGCCTTTTGTTTGGTATCCAATAAATAAAAAAATGCAATTAGCACATCTCCAATTGAAATAACTGGTCATTTAGACTTTTTTGGTCCTCAACTGACCGAAGAGTTGGATAATGGGGAACTCTCAGACCCATAATTATAAGGGAGTAAACGGAGTTGCTCTAAGAACTGCTCATTCGCCCAAACATCCTTACACATCGAATCAAACAAACACACAGCATGCTACAGTGAATATTCAGATAACTAGACCATGTGGATCTAATTTAGGCTGGTGGCCTTTATGTTTAATAAGGTCAATTTACTTTATGAAACCACACACAAGTCATCCTGACAAGTCAAGATAATAAAGTGTTAGGTACTACAGGAGTGAAGATGTATGAAAAACTCTAGTGTACAAAAGCACAGCAGCCTCAATGGAAAAGATTGTATAAGATTGCATTAGGAAGGAGAGAAATCACTTTGGGGAGGGGAGAAGTACTTTACTCACATTGGGTCTGATCCAAAACCCATTGAAGTTGATGGGTCTATTTACTTCAGTGGGTTTTAGATGAGGCCCATTATTCCTTACCATTCAGGACATGGTTTTTACTCTTTGATTCTCCCAAGACTGACTTCAGAAAATCATGCTTGTTCACTCAATGCCACTCCACCCCCTACTAGTTCAAATACAATAACTCAGTTTGCTGGAATAAAATGTAACTGATCTTTTATTATTTGCTTTGCTGACCAGGATGCTAAGATTTTTTTCACACAGGTTCACCTCCATACAGTTATCTGAAGAACATTAGGTATCAAATTACAGGACATTGGGGAATATGGCCTTCAGGTAACTGGAAACGTATTATACGTTGCAATATTCCTAAAATCTTGATTTTAAAATGAAATCAAATATCAATTGAATTATGTTCATTTCTACAGTTTCTGTTTTAGTGAAGTTATAAATGGACCCTTCACTTTAGTGAAATAATTATTTCATGCAAGTTTACATAAATTATACTACACCTCTACCCCGATATAACGCGACCCGATATAACACAAATTTGGATATAACACGGTAAAGCAGTGCTCCGGGGGTGGGGGGGCAGAGCTGTGCACTCTGGTGGATCAAAGCCAGTTCGATACAACACGGTTTCACCTATAACGCGGTAAGATTTTTTGGCTCCCGAGGACAGCGTTATATCGAGGTAGAGGTGTAGATTCTAACAAAATGTTGTCCAGAATCATTTTCCATTTGGGGTGATAATAGAAAGGAAGTTCCTCCATTTTTAAATAAAGGACACAGCCAGTAATTTGTATTTACAACATTTCCTCCCCCTCTTCCCCACACACTCTTACTTCTGGCTGAGGAGGCCAAGACAGAATCCCAGTCAGGAGCGGATTAGCACTGCTGCAGACAGAGCAGCAGTGGCAGATTTAGAGTTAGTGGGGCCCTGTGCTCAGTTTCATTTCCCCCCCCGCCCCGGTGGGGGGAGCATTCTCTCTTATCTCCCCCCAATCCCGTTTTTCATTTTTTTCCTGCATTCTCCTCCTGGGGCTCAGGGCTGGGGGTGCAGGGTTTGGGAGGGAGTTAGGGTGCGGGAGTGGTCTGGGCATGATCCAAACCAACCAAAATGTGTAAGATTACCAGGGCCTTTGCAGCTACCATTGGCCCCGATTCTCGGAGCTGCCTCCCCCCGCCAGGCAGGGCCGGAACGCAAGGGCTTTAGGGGCTGCAGCCCAGGGCTAAGTGGGCCCTGAAGCCCTGGGCTGCAGCCCTTAAAGCCCCGCCCCCCTTTCTGAATCCAGCCCTGCAAGCACAGGCTGGAGGACTCATGAGGAGCAGGGGCAGCCACGCAGCTGGAGAGAAGCGGCGGTTTCCCCTTCAAAGTGCCGCGTCTCTCCAGCCGGCTGCATGGCTGCCTGGTTCACAGCGCTCCCGCCACCCGCACCTCCTGCCTGCTCCCCAGAGGCTGTGGGTGAGCCTCCCTCCCTGCTCTCCTGCTCCTCACAGCTTCTATCCCTACAGCCCCCTCCCATGGATCAGCCCTCCCACAGGGGGTGTGCCAGTGCTGAGCTGCCCGAGTACCCAGCCCTGGGGCCCCCTGTTGTTGGGGGACCCCATGCCAGGGCACTGTGTTTCATGGTAATCCGCCCCTGCAGAGCAGCAATGGTTATGTACCCCAGAACACTATAGTCTTTTCAGTTACAGCAGGAGATGCAAACAAACTCTTCTGGGTTGCAGACAAGCAACAAAAATAAAACAGGCAGAGGGAGGTATGTGGACATGAAGAAAGGATTAGGACAAATATCTATTTACAGGAAATGGGTACAGGATAGCAAGGTCGGAGGGTGGGCGTGATTATTGTGTGTTCCATAGAGTAATTGGAAGTGAGTTTGGGGCAACTAGCTCACCCTCAAACTGTTTTAATTTCCCTTTATATTATCTTCATGAAGCCCTCCATAAGGAGTGCTAATCTTGTGCCAGATGCTTCATGGGAAGGTGTAAAAACCCCATTAGTGAAATATTATACCATATGGAAAATTCCTTCCTGACCCAGCTGCTAAACATTTTATGCCCTGAAGCTTGTACCTCTTTTAATCTTAATCTGGGATAAATGATCTTGAATCCAGCAGAGAAAGGTATAATACAATCCAATGGTTGGAAGTTGAAGCTAGACAAATACAGACTGGAAATAAGGCATACATTTCTAACAGTGATAGTTAACCATTGGAACAAGTTACCAGGGTCATGTTGGATTTTCCATCACTGGCAATTTTTAAAATCAAGATTGGATGTTAGATGCTCTAGGAATTATTTTAGGGAAGTTCTATGGCCTACATTATACAAGAAGTCAGACTAGATGATCACAATGGTCCCTTTTGGCCTTGAAATCTATGACTCTATAAAGCCATCTTTAGAAACAGAGAGCTGTACAGTAGATACAAATGAAAAATACTGTTGCCCTTTTGGCCCAAGCAGTTAGCCAAAATACAGGGCCCTGCAGGGTGGCTTTAAGAGGTCTGAGACAGATCCAAAGACCAAGCCCCATGGCAATCATTAGCACCTTTCAGCATAACACCCTACCCCCACAGCACATCATCCTCAGTGAAGTTTAAGATAATGACATCCTCAATGACATATCCCAGAAAAAAAGAATTAAGCTTGTATATTTTAAAATTTCTTATTACATACTGTTTTTCAGGACAATGTCACCATCCCAAATCAATTTTTCTCCCATCCAAATCTCCTTGGAACTTCCCCTCCCTGTCTGTTATCCTTTCAGCCAACGGGGAAGAGATGATTTCAATGGACTCCCGCAGCGTATCCACTTGTCCATTGTTTCTGTGGAGTCTGCCTGTTGGGATAGACTTCACCAATTGTATTCCAATGGGGATTTTGTTATTGTCACAAAATCTTCCAGCCTCAGCTTCAACAGCTACATGCTGCTTCTAGGGGTAGCCAAGTTGAAATTCTGGTACCATCTCAGATGGTCCTTATGCTCTTGTATCAACACTTCCTGCAATCTGTAAACACAATATTTCCCCTAATCTGTGTCTAATAATGAAAGAGGTTTTGAAACATGTAGGTAGGCTAAGTAGGAGCAGTTACAATAGCCTTATCAATTCTGAAAATACTAAATCCCACTCTGCTGACCACTGAAATGGTTTTCTTTCATCACCCCACCTATACAATGGTTTCACAATATTTGTAAATCTACAAGCAAACCTTCTGTAGTAGGAGTGGAGCCCTCTAAAACTCTGCACATCTGAGACTATTTGGACATTTTTGCACTGTCTCATTTTTATTTTTTTTTTGGTCAGTAGAAGTCCCCTTCCCCTGACTGTGTGTCCCAGGAAGGTTACCTCTTTTTGAAACAACTCTATTTTTTTGAGTTTCAACCAACAACATTGGTTTCAATTTCAGACTAAGCCTTTAACTTATCACAGACCATTTGTAAATGCATCAGTTCCTGCTCAAGGGTTTTAGCATGCACCAGGGTATCATCTAGGTATAACAAGCAGGCTGAGAGAGGCTGCAATACCCTCTTCATAAGCCTCTCAAATTTGGCAGGTGCATTAACCAACCAAGCCAAGAGCCATCATTTGAAGTTGCACAAGTCCGGTTTTGCTAGGTAAGCAGTCTTTTCCTTGTCTTTTGAATCCACTTCCACTTACCAATATCCACTTTTAAAAGCCCAGTGTTGAAAGAAAAAAAAAACATTGAACCTGCTACAGCATACAGAGTATCATCTGTTCTAAATAATGGACAGGAATCCTTTAAAGTATCTTCATTTACTTTTTAGAGCCCAAACAGAATCTGGTGCCACCATCTTTTTTCTTAACCAGAACTCTGAATGAAGCCCAAGGACTGGTTGGAGGCTCAGTTATGCCTTCCTGATACATTTCCTTGATAGTCTGTAAAGCTTCTTCCCTCTTTGCAACTGGTAATGGGCTGGTTTCCCCAGTAGCAATCCTGGGCTGGACCAATGCTACATAATCTATATTTTTGTTGCGCCAGAAGAACAAATGAGTCTAACCAGAAAGTCTCTTAAACCATTCTCTTGCTCCTCATTTAAATGCATCATCTTGTGCTGGAACAACTAATAGAAACTCTGGAAGCTCACCTTCACTAGCATTTACGAGAATGGCTGGTCCAACATTTTGCAACTGTGGTTCCCTTTTTACTATTTCCTGTTTGTCAGAAACATTCAGCAAATGAACAGAGATCCATTCCTGCTTCAGATCCACAAACACTTTGTCAGATAAAATTCCCATAAGATCCTGGAGCTCAAAACAGGTCTCAACCATTCCCCGTATTTCCCTTGCTGGAAAGCTACCAGAGCATCTAGCTGTTATGCTTTCTGCCCCTGAAGGTAGGGCAACTTGCTCATTGCAAACCAATTGCCTAAAAACCACTTGTTTCACTGAGGGCACATCTTTAAATGAATCTCCAGAGACTGAATTGCAGGGCATCTTTCCTGACATTTATTACACAGTAATTAGCCATAATGAAATCCTCTATCATGGCTATCCAGGCTTCTTGCTCAAGCTCCATAAGTCCAATTTTCAAACCCAATTTTTGGATGGGTGTGTATTCCCATTCACTTTCCCCCTTTGAGATTAGTTACATGGTTCAGTTTTGGATCCTCTCCCTCCCTAGTAGTTTACCTTGTCTGGTCCACAATTTGAGCATTTCACAGCTCTTATTACACATTCAATAGCCAAACTCCCATTATTGTTGTATAACTGCCCAGAGCAAAACAAAGATGTGGAGCTGCTGCTTGTACTTGTTTTCTGAACTGGGTGTGGGACTTTCACTAGGCATTTGTGACTTTGTCCTGTCTTGCCTTAAATGTATAACAATCCTTCCTTTTTTCACCAATTTTTTCACAATAGTGGCACTTAACTGAACTTTTTCCCTTCATTTTTGCCAATTTCCCTTGTTTCACAAACCTAATTAAACAATTTTTCCAACCATTCAAAAATGTCAAACCAGATTATAATCTCCTTTTTCCATCATCCACATTAGGCACAGATTGATACCTTCAGGGTTCATTGTGGTCACTTACCATGCTCCTCACTAGCAGCTGCTTTCTTTTCTCATGGTCTGCAGCAAGGAAGGATTCACATTCCTCAACAAATTCCACAGCCTCACAAAATGTTCTTGGCCAGCTTTCACTGATCTTGATCTGCAAATCCAACTCCAGCTGAGCATCCATAAATTGAGCTATTGCTAATTTATCCTGGAATACCTTGTTGGTATCTGGATATGCCAGGAACAAGTCTCCTTAGATCCTCTACCACTTCACGTGGAGTCTTTTCTTTCCCCCTGCTCTCTTGCTAAAAAGCAAAAGTGCTAAGAAACTAATGAAAGCAACTAAGAACATAAGAACGGCCATACTGGGTCAGACCAATAGTCCATCTAGCCCAGTATCCCATCTTCCAACAGTGGCCAATACCAGGTGCTTCAGAGGGAATGAACAGAACAGGCAATCAAGTGATCCATCCCCTGTCACCCATTTTCAGCTTCTGGCAAACAGAGGCCAGGGACACCATCCTTGTCCATCCTGGCCAATAGCCATTGATGGATCTATTCTCCATGAACGTCTCAAGTTTTTTTTTTGAACCCTGTTATACTCTCGGCCTTCAGAATATCCTATGGCAAGGAGTTCCACAGGTTGACCGTGTGTTTTGTGAAGAAATACTTCCTTTTGTTTGTTTTAAACCTCCTGCCTATTGATTTCATTGAGTGACTTCTAGTTCTTGTGTTATGAGAAGGAGTAAATGACACTCCCTTATTTACTTTCTCCAAACCAGTCATGATTTTATAGACCTCTATCATGTCCCTCCTTAGTCGTCTCTTTTCCAAACTGAAAAGTCCCAGTCTTATTAATCTCTCCTCATATGGAAGCTGTTCCATGCCCCTAATCATTTCGTTGCCCTTTTCTAATTCCAATATATCTTTTTTGAGATGGTGTGACCAGATCTGCATGCAGTATTCAACCTGTGAGCATACCATGGATTAATATGGAGGTCATATGATATTTTCTGTTTTATCTATCCCTTTCCTAATGATTCCCAACATTCTGTTAGCTTTTTTGCCACTGCATATTGAGTGGATGTTTTCAGAGAACTATCCACGTTGACTCCAAGATCTATTTTCTTGAGTGGTAACAGCTAATTTAGACCCCATCATTTTGTATGTATAGTTGGGATTATGTTTTCCAATGTGCATTACTTTGCATTTATCAATATTGAATTTTATCTGCCATTTTGCTGCCCAGTCACCCTGTTTTATGAGATCCCTTTAACTCTTTGCAGTCTGCTTTGGACATAACTATCTTGAGTAGTTTGTATCATCTGCAAATGTTGTCACCTCACTGTTTACCCCTTTTTACAGATCATTTATGAATATGTTGAACAATGCAAAAATGAATGATCCCAGTACAGACCCCTTGAGGACACCACTATTTACCTCTCTCCATTCTGAAAACTGACCATTTATTCCTACTCTTTGTTTCCTATCTTTTAACCAGTTACTGTATTTTCATTTTCTATGCTGTGCAAAATGCAAAAACTAAACATCACAAATGAAAAGTATATTATATTGATTTTTGTAACTAAATTTTAATAATCTAATATCATTAGCAAAGTTAAGAAGTTAACAAAATTTTCCATCAACAGTTACAAAAAAACCAAAGGTATCATATACTTACACCAAAGACATTTGCAAGAAAATAAAGTGCCAGATCTTGCAATCCTAACACTTCAAAACTTTACTTTATGCTTCTAAAAATGTACTTTAATTTGGAGTTGTACCTGAATGAGGACTGAAGAATTAGGTCTAAAAGTCAGTACAAATTGACCCGCCCTCATCAATAGGGTCCACCCCAAATTGGGTTAAATGCAGTCATAATTTGACTAGCAATATCACCTCTTCTGAATGTTCTCTGATGAAAGCTTAATCAAACAGTAATCATGGGAATAAGAGGAAGGGGAAGGTAGAAGAAAATTAAACACTACCCACAATATCTTTCCATGAGGATTCAACAGGCAATTAATTAAAACAGACTATGAGTGTTACTGGGAAACTTGATCCAAACCAACCAAAATGTGTAAGATTACAAGGGCCTTTGCAGCTAAATCAAAGCAAACAAAACATCAACAGGTGATGTTATGCAGGAAGGAAAGTATCTGAATAATTTATATCCCCAGAGCCTGCTGGAGGATGAAGAGGTTAGCCCCATCCTGTACCCTATGCCTAAGCGCAGGTATCTTTAGGCCAGTGATTCTCAAACTTTTGTACTGGTGACCCCTTTCACATAGAAGCCTCTGAGTGTGACCCCCCTTATAAATTAAAAACTCTTTTTAATATACTCAACACCATTATAAATGCTGGAGGCGAAGTGGGGTTTGGGGTGGAGGCTGACAGCTCGTGACCCCCCATGTAATAACCTTGCGACCCCCTGAGGGGTCCCGACCCCCAGTTTGAGAACCCCTGCTTTAGGCCATCCAGCCCTCAAGCTTCTCCCCCTCCCCCGCATATGAAAGACCATGTCACAGGGTAGCTAGTCCTTGTGGATAGACTAACCCCAGTGTCCCTGGATGAGGCCAAATCCAGCTAATTAAAGAGGTCTGAGCTACACCAGGGCCTATGAAGGGCTGCTGGTAGGTAGCTGGAGGCGGAAAGGCTAAGATAGGCTGTGCCATGAGAAGGAAAAGCCACACTGGAGCAGATCTAGCTCCTGTGGTGGGATCCTGGAGCAAGTGGTCAGGGGACCTTCCTGGAGCAACAGCCCCAGGACTGCAAGTGAGGCTGGGAAGCTGCCAGGAGCTGGCATGCCAGCAGTGCTTAGTTTGTGCCGGGGCTTAGCCCTGGCACCTCTAGGCTTAGCAGGTCATAGCCCCAGCACCTCTGGGCAGTGCTTAATTTGTGCTGGGGCTGAGTGCCAGAGACCTGTGGGAGTGGTGGCCCTGAAGCCTGGGGCCAAGGACTGAGTTAAAAAGTTTTCTGTGGTAACCTCTGTGAAAGAAAGACACCTGCTTGAAAAGACTGGGCATGGCAGCGCATGCTTTGGAGCTGGCGAGAAGCACGGCCTGGTGACATATTATACAAGGAGTGATCTGGCTCGTGGACAGGAATTATTTAATGGTGCACAGAGGTATAACTAAGAGAAATTAGGAAAGGAAAATTTTAGGATGAAATGTCAGAATAAAAACCTGTCATATGTATTAGGCTGTAGAATGGCCCCTACAGGGAGTGGTGGAAGCCCTGTTATTTGAGGGACAAAGAATTGAATGATTTGATGAGACTCTTCTATCATTAACTTTTATGATTATATTACTGTGAAAGCCAGCACCTAGAGAATAATTACACACATAAAACAACATTAAAGAGAACAGGTTGCAAAGTCAAGCACTCCAAAGTTAGGAAGTGTCAGAATTAAGGTTACCGGTTTATACTGTCTTTAATTACATGATCACATTTTTTCCCACAGGACCCATCTCATTCAGTGCACAGAATGGACAGTGTGCACTGAAAGAGCAGCTATTCAGTATTTGTTTTTATCCTCAGCGTGCCTTATATAAGGCACATTATTCGAACCCTGCTCCAAATACAGAATTATTAGTTTCCTTATGGCCTTTCCTATTGTGCTCATCACTATAGTATCCGAGTGCTTCACAAACTTGAATTAAATATATATTCAGAACACCCCTGGGATGTTAGGAGGTGGTATTATCCCCATTTTACAGATAGGAACCTGAGGCGCAGCAAGATTAATTTCAAAAGTATCAACTAATTTTGGGTGCTAGATCTGAGACACCCAAGACCTGATTTTTCAGCATACTTAGCATTATGTAGTACTTTATATATTCATAGCACGGCTCCCACTGACTTCAGTTACAGCTGGGACTGCAATTGGCACTTCTTCAGATCAGACCCCAGGGTATCAAGTCAGGCACCCAGAAAATGAGGAACATGTAATTAGTGACCATCTGTGAAAAAGGTTTGTTTAAGTAATTTGCCTAGCATCGTATAGGAACTCTGTGGCATAGGCAGGGAGAGAATCCAATTCTCCAGGGCAGCATTCAACTGCCTTAACCATGAAACCATCCTTTCTCTTCCCACAATCCCCTGCCTCATTCCTTACATACCTTCCAAATTCTGAAAAAAATGAAGCAAAGGTTCTGCAGATGACAACCTCTGTTACCACACAACCCTGATTCATACCAAAGTAGGTCCAGCCTGCACACTAAATGAGGCCTGGCTCCTGTGGAAAACTTAGTATGTGATAAATAAATTAGAAATTTCAGCATAATGCACATGCACACACACACAGGCCAAGTTACACAAGCAACCTTAATTCTGGCATTTCCTAACTTTTGAATGCTTCGCTTTTCAACTTTAATAATGTTTTAACAAAGTGTGTGTGTGTGTGTGTGTGTGTGTGACGTACACATACACACACTTTCCTAGGTTTTCAAGAGAGCAACCTGGAAAAAAAAAATTCTATCATGTGGCACCATACTCACACCCACATGGTTCATCAGCAGGGTTGAAACCTTTGCTATCAGAGTAACTGATAGCAGTAGTCAGTTATTCTCTATGTAGATCATCCAAAAGAAGGGCATGGGACATTTTGCCAGTGGGTTTCACAGATATTTGCTGATAGGAGAGGAATGGTGAGGCTCAGGAATACTCAGTTCCATTCCAGATCCCAGAGGGGAATGGTCTCTAGTGGGCAGAGAGTCTTCTGATCATTCCTAAGTGTGACCCCTTCTGTCCAGTCCCCTCCAACCTGTCCTTGTCTTAATCCAGTCTCTTCCCCTCCTCTGGTTTCTCTTCCCAGCCTCATTCTGCTCACCTATCCAGTCCTGGTCTCCTTCACTCCTCAAACTTCTCATACCCCAGTCCCAATCTCCTTGCCCAGCAAACCCTAATCACCCCTCCGGACTCTCTGGCTGACTCCTAGTTTCCTTGCCCAGCCAGTTCAAGTTTTCCCTGCTCAGCTCCTCATCTGATCTGTCTATCTCCTCCATCCCACCTAGCTCCCAATCCCAGTCTCCTTCCCTGGGGTCCTAGCCTAATATTAGTTTCCCACTTCCCAGTTCCATGTCCTGTCACCTCCCTTCCTGGCTCCTGGTCCAAGTCTCTTTGTCCAGCCAGTTCCAGTCTCTCTTGCTCCCAGCTCCTCATCTGATCTCAGGGTTCTCTCCCACCCAATCAACTGGCTCCTACTTGTACTTGGGTGGATTTTCATGATGATAGCAATAAATAAATAAATAAATAAATAATCACACCTCTGATACAAAGGACAGCACCTGCTGGATTTCAAGTCCCTATTACAAAGCATGGTGGCACCAAAGCTTTTCAAAGGAAAAGTCACCAGAATGTTTTAATATGGACAAAACAACCTATTTTCTCAAACCTCCTTCTCGGAAACAGTTGAACCATTTTGGCTGAAGTTTTCCAGAAATCTGTCATGGAAAATTTCTGCCCAAACAGCCTCAAAAGCAGACAGATATAATAAGGTTGCCTGACACTTCCTAATAGGCAGTGCTAAAGCCCAACTTATAATAAATAATTAAATACTTTATTTATAATTGCGCCCCTCCTCTGCTAAAGTGCTCAAGAGGAACTATACAAATATAAAAATCAAAATAAATATTTTTGATTTGTTTTTCTACTGATATGACCTATTGTCACTTCTTTTATTGACATACTCTGCAGGAGAGGATATGTTAAACGTGCCACCCTCTAGTTAATTCTCATTACCAACCATACCCTGACAGAAATTTAGACTTCTGCCTTTTGAGAAGGAAAGGAAATGGTAACTGAGCTGGACAATTTAGCTTAATTACATAACCTGTACAGCTGTTCAGCCAGAACTAGGGCAAAGTACATCTTTCTGCTATTGCTCTCATCAAATTCCAAGACCTTATTTATAAATTCATGGTTGGTTTGTGAAAATCTGACAGCAAGGACAGTTACATACCATATTCAGCGAGGGTTCTTAGTCCCACTTAGCTCTTTTCCTTTAGTTTAGCTGTTATTTAACTGATGCCAGGAGATAACGAGGACAGAGCTCATTGGAATTATGAGAGAGAGACTCCAAATCCAGTATTCTCACAAGACAAAAGAAAACAAGTAAGGAAAGAAGAGAGGAAGGGCACTGGACTAGGACTCAAGAGAACTGCGAATTGAACCCAGATGTGGCTCAGTTTGACATTTTACAATGGGACTAAAACCAAGCCCAGCATGTTTCTGTCCTGGTTGTTTAGATAGTAAGCTGAAGAGTTTGCAATCTATTACTATGTTTTTGTACCGCACCTAGCACAAAGGGGCTCTGATCTCAGTTGACACCCATGGGCGCTATTGTAATACAAACAATAACTGGACATTCTTATTATTCATTATAAGAACACTACAAACTCTCTCTCCTTTTTATCTCCCATTTTCTTTCACTTTTCCATCTGTATAATTTTTGGACCCATGCTTCCCTTGGCAGTTAGCCATAGCTTTTAAGAACACTAAGGGCCATTACGATCATCTAGCCTGACTTTACTGGATGAGGTTCTTTGGCCTGCATTATGCAGAAATTATGCCTCAAACCCATAATTTCTGTTGGGATATATATATTTTAAAGAGACATTCTCTACCTCAATCTTGATTTAAAGACTTCAATTGATGGAGACTTCACCATGTCCTTAGGTAAGTTGTTCCAATGGTTAGTTACCTTCACAGTTAGAAATTTCCAGTTTATTTCTAATCTGTATTTGTCCAGCTTCAGCTTCCAGCTCATAGACTTTAAAACCAGAAGGGACCATTATGATACTCTAAGTCTGAACTCCTGCATGTCGCAGGCCACAGAACCTCACCCACCCATGCCTGTAATAGACCCATAACTTCTGGCTGAGTTACTGAAGTCCTCAAATCTTGATTTAAAGACTTAAAGTAATACAAAATCCTCTGTTTACTCTAGTTCAAACCAGAAAGTGATCTGTGCCCCAGGCTGCAGATGAAGGCAACCTCCCCTGCCGCCCAGAGTCTCTGCCAATCTGTAGCCTGATCTATAGATTATGAATATAAATTCCCAGTTATCACTTTGAGGGTTGACAGGTTCTTGTCCCAAGATCAGGCCCAGTATTATTAAAGTTATGATATAGTTGGGAACCCCGATGTGCACAGGTGCAACACTCACATTATAGGAACTTTTTTATATTTACAAATAAATAATTTATTAATACAGTTAGCAAAGTCACACACACTCTAACTCAGTAAGGTAGTAGAGATAATACAGAAAGTAAATCTGAACATCCATACTCACACCATCCCTTGCAGAACAACCGGAAATGTTAGCCATTATCTTCCTCATCACTGTCACCTTCCTCATCCTCACCAATGGCCATCATTCTGGCCCCTCCCAGGGGCTACATCTCTCCCCCCTACTGCCCTGGGATGCCACTTTTATAATATGTTACGCTGACATTACCATATTTAATGCATATTCAATAGGGGTTTCTCCCCTCTTCCTTATTTGTATTTCCTCCCCTTACCAATGTTAAGGTGTCCTTCTTCTATAGGTTAGTATATTTAGGATTTCACCCCATTATCATATATGTCAATTCATTGCCATGGCACTCTTGTGATTGGATGTTCCATCCAAAACCTTCCAGAAGCTGGTGTCAGTTCATGTTCTATGGTTGGCTGATGTCATTATGGACAAAATTCCCCCCTACACTCTACTTCCAGTTCCCCAAAACGTATGAGTTACTTAAGGTTATCTATTCCAAAGCTTGTAGGCCTCAAGCCTCATGCTAACTGCTGAAGCCAATGTCTTACAGGATTCAAGCCTGTAGGTTTCTTTCATTACCGCTGAATATAATAAAGCAGAATATAATGCAAAGCAGTGAATATAATAGAGGTAGGCTGGCCCACTGGGCTACAAATCTGACCTGGGGGAAAATTCCTTCCCAACCCCAAATATGGTGATCAGTTAGACCCTGAGCTTTTGGATCTTATGCTACACAGTGGACAAGCAGGAGCATGGATATTGTCATTGACACATTGACATGGACACTTACCTGTGTAACAGCAGTGCTCCAGGAGTACAGAGTACCTTGAAAGGAGATTTAACTAGAGGCCTAACCATTGTAGTAAATGCTCCCCCCACAACAGCACATGGAAGCAAAGGCTATAATGAGACCATTAAGGCTGCCTTGCATTGGAAAGGATGCACACCACACTATGGTCATCTTAGATCACTTACAATGTGTTTCATCATCACTCTTCAGCAGATGCACAGGTTGAATGGTTGGGCCTATGTAATACAGTTAGCTGGATGGGATATGGGATGGGCTGTTGCAATCACACAACTGATCTCTTTGGACCTCGTTAAGTCTGTCTGGATGGTGCATGAAGCTTTTGGCTGTCCACAGAGGTCATGAACTCCACTGAGATCCCAGCAAAGGTTAGCATGGTTGATGAATAGATCTGGTACACTGGTCTCTGTCATCTGCTCAGCCTTTGTAGTTGTGGATCTGGGAGTTCGCCAATTATCTCCTCAGCTAGAATGGATGCCATAATTATCTAACCTAGCCAATGCCAGGGTCGCCAGTGAATAAGGGAGGCATAACCAATTCCCTGAAATCAACCTTTCCCTTCCTGTGCCAAGTGTATCTTGGCAGATTAGTGAATGTGGACCAATATTTTAAATTCAACAATGGCTGTGGCCAGGCTTACTGGACCATAGATGTACAGTGACCCCCTCATAATTTGTCCCCCACACTTTAAAATCCAACAGTTTCACCAAGTACAAAAATCTCTTGGGTCTTCTGTTAAAACTTGTAAGCTACTGTCTGTAGAAACCATTGATTGTATCTATCCTGTGAAAGATACTTTATTACTATGTAAAACTTACAAACAAGTTAATTGACTTTGTTCTTGAAGTAATTGATACAATGTAAACAAACACTATAAGCGGTTAAGTGACTTTCACTTCATTGTAACAGCAACTGCTCCTAGGAACAGACCCCCACCCTCTGTGATTAAAGGGCCGGGAGTCTCAAATGAATTAGCACACACCCCGAAAGTGGTGGAGACAGTAAATTAAAATATGGTTAAGATATGGAATGTATGCTGATGAATGCTTGATGTACATGGATGGTTAGGGAGGTGCCAGCCTAGAAAGGGAGTATCCATCGGCCGAAGAATGTGTCAAGTGGATGACCAGACAACCCCCGGAGGGTAAACTGGGATCCACCCCATCACCTGGAAGGATGAGAAACACAAACTTTGGACAGTTTGGAGCCACCAGGAATGTGCCCAGGAATGTGTTCAGGAATGTGCCATCTGCTGATTGAGTCAACAACAGCAGAATGAAACAGATCCCATAGACTAACATAGGAATTAATTCCTATAAGAATGGACTCTCAAGACTGAGGATTTTAAGTCTCTGGTTCTGCTGCCAACCTCCAGGAGCATCAGGTGCACCAGACACAGACTCGGCTCCATCCTCATGACCAAGATACCTGGCCAGTAACTTGCCATGAGCAACTTCTAGGCTGGTAACTATAACACCTATACAGAACTTGAATGAATGATTGTGCGAATGAATATATATATATATATATATATATATATATATATATATATATATATATATATATATATATATATATATATGTGTGTGTGTGTGTATAAGGAATAAGTAATGATAGGAATAAGTATTCAAACAACGTTGTTTACTTTTATCTTTTGCTTTGTCATTATATTTACAATAAATGTGGCATCTTTGCCTTACCCCTCTTAATAAGATCCTGCTGGTTTTTATTCTATTGGTATAACATAGAATGAGATACTCTAAGGTAGGATAGGTACCACTGCATAACTTTGCAATAGCTAGATGGTCACTGGAGTGTTGCAAGGACAGAATGTAGTGCTTAGAGACAACTGGAAGGGTGTAGGAACAGAAAGAATGAAGCGGAAATAATCCATGTCACAGGACTAGAAGAAAAACTAGAGGGTTACTGGAGTATTGAAGGTAGGAGATGTCCAAAAGCAAGTGTTTTTTCCTGAAATTTCACACCAATATTTTTGTCATTGTCATGGAGTTCACTCACCAGAGCGGTGCCTCCTGCCGGCGGTCTTGGGGATTAGCTCTCTCAGCTGGTGCACCCTCTGCTGGTGGTGCTTCTCTCATCACCTTCTCCACTTGCAGACCCATGTCCGCCCATGAACTGCAGCTTCCTTTTCACAACTCAGCCCTCCGGCTGTGTCACCATCTGTGTTTTCCCCTTCCAGGGGGGTGTGACATCATTGATATAATCTGGGACCATATAGATCATTGTTGCAACCAAGGTCCTGTAGTGACACCCAAATCTTGTATAAAGGGGGTCAAATGGGGTGTCTAAGACAAGGTTATGGTTTACTGGTTATAATTATGCTGTCTATATGTGTGTATCAGTTTTATAGTTGAAGTTATGAATATTGGCTCTATACTGTCTGTATTGCAAACTTATGCTATGCTTCTGGGTGACATCCCAGACAAGCTGGTGTTAGCTCTGCCTAGCCTGCTTGATGGCCCATTAAGAACCATTAGCTATACAATGGACTCATTGAGAGAAGGCAGATAAGCCTTGAGACTCAGCAAAGTATGCAGGGACTGGCCCATGTGACTCTAGACTCCATTTTGCTGTAATTTTCCACAGTAAGAACAAAGAGGTGTTCTTACACCTGGAAAAGACTATATAAGGCTGATGCCTCATCTCCATTTTGTCTTCAATCCTGCTTCTTACCTCTGGAGGGACTTTGCTGCAAACTGAAACTCTGAACAAAGGACTGAGGACCCATCCCAGCTGGGGATGTATTCCAGAGACTTGATTTGAAGCTGCAGTTTATTCTATCGCTGCTGCAAGCCTGAACTAAGAACTTTGCCATTACTGTATGTAATTGATTCCATTTAACCAATTCTAACTCTCATCTCTATCTTTTTCCTTTTATGAATAAACCTTTAGATTTTAGATTCTAAAGGATTGGCAACAGAGTGATTTGTGGGTAAGATCTGATTTGTATTTTGACCTAGGTCTGGGGCTTGGTCCTTTGGGATCAGGAGAACCTTTTTTCTTTTAATTGGGTATTGGTTTTCATAACCATTTGTCCCCATAACGAGTAGTACTGGTGGTGATACTGGGAAACTGGAGTGTCTAAGGAAATTGCTTATGAGACTTGCGGTTAGCCAGTGGGGTGAGACCGAAGTCCTCTTAGTCTGGCTGGTTTGGTTTGCCTTAGAGGTGGAAAAACCCCAGCCGTGGGCTGTAACTGCCCTGTTTGAGCAATTTGTCCTGAGTTGGCACTCTCAGTTGGGTCCCGCAAGAACCGCATCGTCACAGGGGACTAGGAATCTCCCAGTTCTATAGTCCAGCCACTTCTCCAGTGGTGAATGGGGTCAGGGGGAAAAGAGAGAAGAGACCTGGACACACCACTACTCTGGGTCCTGGTTCAGGGACCCTGTAGATATCAACCTCCTGCTGCCTCTCCTTCACTTTTCTGCCAATACTGCCTCAATCCCCTGGGCCACTTGACAATTGCCCCAGCACCTTCTTTGCCCTATTCTCAGGGCCTCCAGTTTACAGGTCCCAGCAGCCAACCAAGAGCTCCCTCTTGCTCCCCCAGTCCTGGCTAGCAACTGCTCTGTCAACAGTACTAGCTTCCTGCAGCCTGCTAGGAACACAGTCCTCTCTCCTTGAGCTTCCTGCAGCACTGACTGTCTCGAGCCATGCAGCTCCCTTTTATGTGAGCCTACTGGGTCCTGATTGGCTGCTCCCTGTGCAGCCTCCCTAGGCTGCTTTTAACCCCTTCCTTTCCAGTATGGGGCAAACACCCCATCAGTCATTTATCCAGGCATTTTCACAACCCAACCATTTCATTTTTTGGTGAAATTACTGTGAACTGATTTATTTTCACCTCCAAGTAGCAAGAACTTGTGTTTGTCATGAATTTTCTGACAAATGTTATGATTTCAAATGCACCTGGGCTCATTTTCTGAGTTTCCAGTTTCACTGAGAGATTTTCATACCAATACCAGCTGTAGGAGGGAGGAAGTAGTTAAGAAATAAGAGCGTACTAGAGGCTTCTGAGGAGAAAGGCAGCCAGGGGGATACTGCAGAGGTATGGGGAAAAGATGAGGAATTGTAGGTCATCACAGGGTCAGAGGACAGGAACCAGAGGCCACAACGATAGGAAAGTCAGGGGCTATTGGAGGGTCACAGATGGTGCGAGTAGGACCCCAAGAATGTATTGATAAACTGCGTACAAACTGTCCAAAGCATGGTGGGGGAGAGAATAAAATCAGGTAAAGTAATATTCAAAATAAAAAAAAATACAAGTGGAAAGAAATGCTTTGAATGAAAGTTGAATGTTAAGTGCCTCATCCTGCACTACTGGAAAAGATCTCATCTTCAACAACTTCAATGGTAGCAGGCTTGAGCCCTGTGGGCGGGGAGGAAAGAGAAATTAAGGAATGTTTCAGGTACTGCTTATAGTGCAGGTAGCTGGGGGAGGAGACAGGTTGTGGTTAGCTATATATGTTTGTATTTTTTAAGATCTGCCTGGTGCAGAAAAAATCTAGAGCTGGAGCTGTCCACAGTGCTTATGTCAATGTGTGATGTAGGACGGGATTTTCAAAAGTACTCAGCAATGGATGGATTCTGCTTCCGTTGGAATCAGTGGGAGTTTTAACTCCAACAGCATCAGAATTAGCTTAAAAATTCTATAGGAGGAATTGTGTTAAATTCTATAGGGACTTCAACTGAATACATACCCCCATACTGCCTTTTTCTATATAATCAGCTGGGGGGGAAAAAACTTTGGGGGCAGTTCAGATCTGGATGAAAACTTTGGGGGTTGCACACATCTTTATTTATAATCTTTGGCTGTTCCTAATAATTTCTTAACAAATAGATTTTCCTTCTATTTTGCAGTATTGACATCAATAATGAAGAGATTGAAATGAGTATAATAAAAAACAAGTCAGAATGGTACATAGCATAAAATAAATCTCCAATTACATAAACATCTCCAGTACAGCTGCACTTTAAAGATCATTCAGAGGCTTTGAACAGTGCTTTCCCCATGGCTTGGGTAGATTGTCACTTTTTCTTTTTATTAAAAGTCTAAACCAGGAGCATTAAGATGAGTGATTAATTTTTTTTAGATAATTATAAAAAGAGACCTAGGAGCAGAGCTTTGGTGAAACCTCTACTGGAGATTGGGATATATGACACAGTGAATAGCTGGGAAAGAAGGGAACCAGAATTTTGTGGGGAAAGGTGAAAAGAGAGTAGAAGGCAGAGGAATAGGAAAGGGACATAGAAGGAGAAAGAGATGGAGGACAAAAAATAAAGGAAGAAACACTTAATATAAATACATTCCCATTAAGTACATGATTAAAGCACAGTTCCAGTCTAAAAAGTGACTTGTACAAATGGCACTTTGATTTCTCATGTTTACTATCTCTCAATGAGTGCTGTATAAAAGGTGCTCAGTTCACAAGCCGAAAGCTGTCTTTTCAGGGCTTGTCTACACTACCGCGCGGGGTCGATCTAAAATACAGTAACTCCTCACTTAAAGTCGTCCCGGTTAACGTTGTTTCGTTGTTACGTTGCTGATGAATTAGGGAACATGCTCGTTTAAAGTTGTGCAATGTTTCCTTCTAACGTCGTTTGGCAGCCGCCTGCTTTGTCTACTGCTTGCAGGAAGAGCAGCCCGTTGCAGCTAGCTGGTGGGGGCTTGGAACAAGGGTGGACTGGCAGCCCCCTATCAGCTCCCCCATCAGCTCCCTGCTCCCCTAAGTTCCCTGTGCTGCAGCCGCCCAGCAGACTATCAATTGCCAGGCAGTTCAGCTGTCCCTCCCCCCACTGCCATGTGCTGATCCTGCCCTCTGCCTTGGAACTGCTCACAGAGACTCCTGCTTGCTGTGCAGGGGGAGAAGGAGGGGGGCTAATGTCAGGGTGTCCCCTCCCCCCTGCTCCTGCACCCCGCTTACCCCTTCTCCATATAGAGCAGGGAGGGGACACGGAGGGAGAGAGACAGAGAGTGCTTGGGGCAGCAGCTGCTGTCTCAACTTCCTGATCCACTTAAAAAGACAATGCACTTAAGAGTGGGTCAGCTTACTTAAAGGGGCAGTGTGCATCCCTCTCTCTCCCATACACGAGGTGTGTGTCTGTCTCTGTCTGCAATGCTGTCTCCCCTCCCTCGTGTTCGTGCTGCCTTGTGTGAGAGGCTACATTAACAACAATGTGTTAACCCTTGAGGACTCAGCCAAGTGCTAGTTCATCATTTAGCAGCAAGGCATTCCCTGGGAAATATCCCTCCCTTTTCCACCCCCTAACTTCACCACCTCAACCAAGCTTCACAATCATCATAGCTGTGAACAGTATTAAATTGTTTGTTTAAAACATGTACTGTGTGTATATCTATATAATATATAGGTTTTGTCTGGTGAAAAAAATTTCCCAAGAACCTAACCCCCACATTTACATTAATTCTTATGGGGAAATTGGATTTGCTTAACATCGTTTCACTTAAAGTCACATTTTTCAGGAACATAACTACAACGTTAAGCGAGGAGTTACTGTACGCAACTTCAGCTATGTGAATAGCGTAGGTCGACAGCTGACATTCTCACGTCGACTCTGCTTGTGCTCCTTGTTCTGGTGGATTACCGGAGTTGATGGAAGAGCGCTCAGCGGTTGATTTATCGTGTCTAGATGCGATAAATCGACCCACGCTGGATTGATTGCTGCCCACCGATCCGGGGGGGTAGTATAGACAAGCCCTTACTGTCAGCCCTGAAAACTTAAGCTGGGCTCAGAGTCAGACTGATGTCTTTCCCTCTCACTTATCACCACCAGTAACAAAAAATCTCTAAGATATAGCAGGTCCTTAATGACATTGATGGAATACAATTGCCGTCATTGTCTTTTCACGGTTGTAAATTACTGAGATGTAGTACACAATCTCTTGAGGAATAGGCAGAAACAGAATCTGGCTCCCTCTCTCCCATTTGTGATAGCTTTTCAGAAGGAGCTCAGCCGGTTTCATTTTAGGGAACAGGGTAAATGTTTAAAGTACATATTTTTTTAGGGGGAAAACTGGCTGATAGTGGAAAACTGCTGTTAGAGTTGAAGTGTTAAAAGTAGATGTGACAAAGTTAAGTTAGTGGGCAGAATGCAAGTGAAATGGGTAAAAAAGATCCAAACAAAGACCCAATCCAATAACCATTCTGCACACATAACTCACATTGAGGTTGATGAAAGCACTCCATGCCAATCCAGCCACAGAATCAGAACCTGTGTGCAGTTTAGTCCAAGACTGCAGATCATTGGTGCTTCTTCCATTGTTGCCCTGAATATATGAGTGGTTTAAGTAGAGACAAAGAGTTCAAGTTACTGGCTATGGTGACTTCAGTAAATTATCCAAGTCAGACTCTGTGCACTCCGAGATATTTTCTGTACCAAACATTTTTACATGATGTTTAATTGAAGGACAGAAACTAATAATGCTAAAATAATTGACTGCAAAACTCAAATTAAAAATCATATTTCTGACTTCTAGTAAGGCAAGCTGAGTTCAGATTAAGCGCTTTATCTTTCATACAGCAGAGAAAAAAGGATGTCTGAAAATCTCTCACTAAATTTTGATTAAAACACACAATGAATGAGATTGAAAAGGGCATCATCTCTCTTCAAAGACATCAAAAGGACCAGCAGATTTCAGAGTGAACATTTTGAAAGCCTGAAATGCTCCCTAAATTGTGACCTGAAATCTCAGAATTTATCCATTTATCCTCAGAATATCTTTAAAGTAACTTCAGCCTACAGTGCCAAGAGATGATAAATAATCAAAATAGATATAACACATGCACTGAGCACCCTCAACTCCCATTCAAGTGGGCCCTTAGCATTTTTGAAAATCTGGCCAACATGGTGGTTTGCCAGCAAAGGAGGTCAAAAGGACCTTATAAACATTAATTAGCTGTGAGTGACAAAGTGTGTTATACCCAACAATTTATTGAAACTTTGAAGACAGGTCTCACCCCCTATTTTCACAGCTTCCCAAAAAACCCTGATTTTGGTGTCTAGAATAGTGGTTTCTACATCCATTTATCTCTGGGTTGCTGTCAGCAGAGTGCTTAGTTCCAGGCTAACGTTAATTATTTAGACTCTCATGTTATAATCTCATGTCCTCTCTAATGTATCTCGGTGATCCAATGTTGGCCCACCCTAGGGAACAGACCTCACAAAGTCATCTTCCGTTACTGAATTTTTCACATGCAACAGAAACAGATTTTTAAAAATAAACAGTGTTTATTTGAATCCTTCGAGTAGGAGTTGCTCTCAACCTCATTAGTAAAACTGGCTTCCCCTATTTTCATCTCCTCCTCAAAATTCTCTTCTTAACCAAAATCACAGCAATTTATCTTGTTAGCAAGCAGGTGGGACATTCTGTCTCCTGTGAGGCTGCTATCAAAGATACTAGATTAGCTGCTAGAATTGAAGGGAAGCACACCGTTTAAAAGGCAGCAACCTGTGCTGCAGTCCAGAAAATAAATTCCATCCTGCCAAATACAATAAGAGGAAAGAATTACTCTAAGTTTTTAAAAGGTTAAATAGATGTAGTGCTCATGAAAAGTACTGGACTGATAAACAGAGGCAGCTCACTTCCAGGGTTATCTACAGCACACTGCCTTCCTCCCTCATGCTGCTGGTCAATATATCTCACACTTTCCCTCCAGGGACCCCATACTAGCAGAGAGTGTAGTTCAGTCTATTTAGTCCCTGGTCTCTCTATTGAGATTGCTAATCAGCAAAGAGTGCTGAAATTTTTTAAAAATTTGCTTTACCCTGCAGCCAAGTTAAATTGAAGAGTGTAATCTTCTATCACAGTCACATAAACCTTGTCTAGACTAGGATTTAAATTGTGATGTTAACACATGCTAAGCTGGTTGGGTTAAAAGCATAGGCTCTCCCCAAGGCAATATACCTTCTCTACACTAGGCTTTTAATACATGTTAATTAGTACAGCCTGGATGCACAAAAGGAGTTAGACACCTAAGTGCCAGTTTTAAGCTCCACTGCAATGCATAAAACCCTGCAGGCACTTAAACTCACTCGGAGCCTATGTTTTTGCAGTAAAAATTCACTGGACATTTATGTTTCTGCCTCTGGACACATGCACTACAGCCTCCCTCTGTGTGTTTCCGAGCACCTATCTCCTGCCTAAGCCTCAGTAATTCACAAACCAGGGGAAGATAGTATTCAGCTTTCTAAGTTCTGTGTGGGACCAGATGCAGTAGGCAAGCTCAGAGGGCACAAAAAACAGCCTGGAGAGGGTTGGGGGAGGATAACAATGACTTCCCTCATAACTTTCAGCTTAGTGGCCATAGTGCTCATTGTGGAAGAGCTCTGGTTCAAGTCTCCCTCTGCCAGTGGGGAGAAGCAATTTGAACAGGAATCTGCCACCTCAGGTGAGGGCTCTAACCATTGGACTATAGGATATTTTGATGGGAGACTCTCTCAATCTCTCCTGCTTAAGATGGAACACTGTGGATAAAAAATTAAGCAAATGGCGCAGGGGGACTGGCCCAAATGACTCTTGAGAGCGAGGGGTACAAGCATGAGAATGACTCTTCAGCCTGGTGATTAGAGCACTCACCTGGGAGGTGAAGAGCCAGGGTCCTATCCCCCCTTACTCCAATCTCCCTTTTGTTATTGATCCAGAGTGCAACAGCTTCAACAGGAGAGACTGTTGTGTATTCCCCCAGTGTACAATCTGGACTGTTGAACAGCTGTGTCCACTCAATTCTCCAATCTAGGGTGCCATTTACACTGCTTTGCTGTGAGAACTACCACTCCTGACTAGTTCTCACACAGCCTCCAGCACGCAAAAAAAATCACTCGCAGCTGAATTACATGAATGCTCTGGCCAGCCACTCATGCAGGGTGACATACAGCAAATTCCTGGTCCCAGACCTTCCCCCAGAAATGTGCATCTTGTACTGCCCAGCACCTTCCTGGACAATACAAGCTCATAGAAAGTCCATTATTCCATCAATGGAAAATGATATGCACAAGCCTTGTTATCTCACGTGGAGGTTCCCAAACACTTCAATCCAAACACACTGGGTTAGGTAAAGCAAGTTTATTAACTACAGAAAGATAGATTTTAAGTGATTACAAGTAATGAGGCATAAAAATCAGAGTTGGTTACAAAGAAAATAAAAGATAAAATGCAGACTGATATCTAACTTAGCAAGCTAAATGGATTCAAAGCTAAGGGTTTTTTTTCACAATATGCTCTTTAGTTTTTACTGGCTGGAAGCCTCCAGACAAGGAACCCTCTCCCAGTTCAGTGTTTCTTCAGACGTTGCTGCTGCTGTGAGCAGAGAACAGTGGAAGAGAGAGGTCATTTGTGTTGTGTGTGTGTTCTCTATTCTTATACCATTCTCCCCTCTTTGAGGATTATCTCCAGCTGGGGTTCATGTGACAGCCGGTCTGTTTACATGGGAACCCCCAGTTCTATTTCCAATATGTAAAGTTCTTGCTTACAGTCTTCTTCCTGCTGAAGAATGGCTATTTAAATAGATGATTGTCCAATAGGTTATGCTGACACCAGGCTGAGGTGCTGGCTAGCTTTCTATCTCAGGAACTGGTTTGGGCTGCTTGTCTAAGCTTGGAACAGCAACGTAATACAGTAGAATCTTATAACTTTACATTACAATGTTGCCACACATTTATCAGGACAATAATGTTCAGAAGATTATGAGTTTTCAAATGATACCTCACAAGTCATACTTTGTACAAAATTTATCATGGTATTGTAAAAAGGATGAACATAGGGGTACTGTCTGTCACAACTGTATTTTTAAAAATAATTCCCCCACTAAAAAAAGATTATAAAACAAATAAATGGGTTTGTTTTATCTCTATTTTATTTTTCCAGCCCAGTTGGTATATTTTTAAAGTAACATACTGCTCATGTGTTTAAAATAATTTAAAAGTGTGATTTAATGTTGTAATTCACATCTACTAAAAATAACAAGAGCTTTAATGTTGCACATAAATTCTAAGTCCTAATAATCAAATATCTGAGTTAATGAGCATGCCATCCTCACTCTTATGGGAATGAAATACTTCCCAAACTGTTGCTATTTTTGTATTGAAGAGAGATAATGACTCAATGTTGGGTTTTTGTGCACTGAGGCTCTATTTTTTTTAGCTCATATTGTTGCTGAAACCCATCTGCTATCGCTAGGCCACCTGCTTCTGAAATAATCCCTCACCCCACATACTTAATATAGGCCCTGATCCAGCAGAGTACTTAAGTGCATTCTTAACTTCCAGCATGTGAATAGTCTACACTGAGCAGTAAACCACATTTAGCATCATGTCACCTAACATGATTGTTGACAGCAATGTGCAGACATGGTAAAATTTCATTGTCTAGCAGGCCTATGCACTGAACAAAAGACAGAACCTTTCATTCATAGGCTGTTGCCATTAGCTTGAATGCACCTCAAGTTGGTAATGACTGAAATCCATTATTTTGTGCTAGTTGTGTCATAGTCAATAAGATTAAGTTGATGGTTTCAGTCTAATTTTTTGTCTTTTTTAAAATCACAAAACCCACACATATCTATTGTGGTAGGCACCTGTCAGCATAACTACTACACTCCCCTGGTGGTCAACCTCATCAGAAAGGCCAAGCATAGAATGGGTTTTATTGTCTCCCTTCTCAAGCAGATCTTTCCGGAAGAATATGGATGGAGTGGCATTGAGGAATTTTCTTCTGTCACTGCCCAGGCTATACCTCATCATTTGACATCACTGGAGACTGAAATCCTCTGTTTATATAATGAATTCATCAATATAAATTATCAGTTCAGTAATCACATTCAACACTATAAAGAGAGGGAGATTTAGAGCCCACTAAGGGCTTGTCTAGACAGAGTAAGTGTGGGGCAAACTGTGGTATAAATCTATTGCACACCAGCATACCACATACCCTCGCTGTCTGCGTGGACCCTGCTACTACCCACTACAAATTTCTTAGTGTGCATGGACTGATTCCTGTTTGAAATAGGAATACATCAATGCACACTGGTGAACCTTTAGCGCATGACAGCAGGGTCCACATGACAGTTAGTACATGGCCCATTAGAGCGCTGTTAGATTTACATCCCAGCTTGCCATGGACTAACTTACCAGCTAGACAAGCCCTCGGTCATACACCTTTGCTACAAATACAGTTTTGGCTCATAACTGATCATTTGAATAACCTACTTTTATACTGAAGGATCCACAACCTGACCTAGGTAAGGAAATAAATGGTAGAGATATGTCTCCCAAAACAATTATAGTGCTAAAATACTGATGAACTATCTAATGTTGATTAGACCAGGAAGCCATGTCATTTTACTTCCCTCCCCCCACTTTTTTTGATTTACACCACTCATGAGAACACACTGTAAAATCAGTTCTATTTATTTAGAGTTGTTAACTCTTTTTAGGGCTTTCATGCTTTTAGGACCCAATCCAGTGCCAATGGGAGTATTTCCATTGACTTCAATAGGCCTTGGATTGAGTGCTCAGGCTTTTGTAGGTAGAACAAAAATAACTTAACTGCAGTCAATAGTATTAGTTATTTCCAGAACAACAAAATGACAAACATCCACTAGTTTCTTACTGTAAAGGATCACTATCCGTTTGTGTGGTGGCTACCAGCTGAGTCTAGTTTCATGCATAGTGTTCCCAAACTTGTTCTATGAAGTGCTGCTCAACTAGCCACAAGACACTGTTCTGTCACTCTTGTCAACTCATAATCAGGAGAAAGTCAGATGCAATCAATCAAGTGTAATGTTCCACCTGGCATGAACTTTAGCAGACATATTTATACCATGAATTTGCTTGCAGAGTCTCTATTCACTCTGTCTGGATGTCACAAAGAAAAAATTTGAAGTTAGGCTGCACCATTACTGGAACTCAAAAATGTCACTTATATTCATATCCCAGACAGGTGAAGGTTTCTGCAAAAGAATTACTGCCTGCTAAAGGTGGAGGAGTGCCAGATTTTCAGACAAGATCTGGGCTGCTTTGCAAAGACAAAGACTGTTTCCTCTTTGGAGAGTCAGTTAGTTCTACATGAGTGCTAATTGCCATCAATATCCTTAGGTTTCAGGATGCTGCAAACATATGTGATAATGAAGCATTATCATTAATTGCCTAGCAAGTAATGTGTCACCAGCAACTACAGTCAGACCCAGGCAGAAAAGAATAGCATGCAAGTCATTGTTCTTTTCTGCCCTCTGTGATTATTAGCCTCCATAGTGACATTAGTCATTACCTCTAGCAGAACCATGATTATTTCACTTAACTGTTGAAGTTTACAGCAAAAACGTTACTCTGTTGAAAAGGGTCAGAAATCTCATTTTGCATAAGTGTCACAGAGCAAGACAGAGGGCTCATTGTACAGAATAATGCGCTGCTGGGATGCTGTCATGACATAGTCCAAATGATAATGTAGCATTCCACTGTATGAGAACCCAAATCCTGTGCATTACCAACTTCCCAGAGGAGCTGTGAGGCCATATCTGGGGAACCAGCTCTTCTATGCCTGATACCATTCAGGGTGGAGGGAGGACTGCAGGCTAATAGGTGCTGCTTTAGTCCAAAGGAGCAACTTAGTGATTTACAATTATTTGATTATTTTTATAAGTTTTAATCTTGTGTTATTCATTTTTTAACCTAGTACACCATCATATAACCATCTTTATTATTTTCTGTGTTTTCAATTAACTTTTTAATCTATTTTAGTAATAAAACTGAAAATAACTGCTAATATTCTGTTCTTTAGCCAAGGAACCCTGAGAAATGTGTATGGGCAATTGGTTAACAGCTCGGGTCAAAAGGATTAACCAATACTCAGGATCTTGCGGGTTGCAGAAATTGATGGTAGAGTCAGGTATTTCTTTGATGCAATCCTGTTTATTTACAAAGAACGTATATAAAGTCCTGTTTCCCTGAACAGAGTAGAAATCAGACAACAGGAGACAGTTTCTTTGCTCACAGTTCCCAGCCCTATTACAGCCAACACTCTGCTTACAAGTTCTCTCAGCTTTTTCTCAGGATCATGCTCTAAGTGCTTCTCTAACTCTCTGGTGCCTCTTTGCTGCCTTTTTTGTCTTCCTCTGTAGAGTTTCTGACACACACACTCCCTCTTTCACATTCTTGCCCTCTTCTCAACACTCTCCAGCCCCCTGCATTTGCACTCTGTCCACATAGCTGAGCTCTTTGTGTGTGGCCTGTGCTTGTGTAACACCGACAGACCCCGGTCGTCAGTGGATAGGATCAAACCTGGGACCTCTGGAGCTAAATGCATGAGCCTCCACTGCATCAGGGCCGGCTCCAGGCACCAGCATAGGAAGCTGGTGCTTGGGGCGGCCAATTCAAAGGGACAGCACGTCCGGGTCTTCGGCGGGAATTCGGCGGCGGGTCCCTCATTCCCTCTCTTCCTCTTTGAGCTGCCGCCGAATTGCCGCCGAAGAGGAAGAGAAGGAGGACCCGCCGCTGAACTGCCGCCGAACTAGTGACACGATTGAGCTGCCGCCGAAGTGCTGCCACTCCTCTTTTTTTTTTTTTTTTGCCCCTTGGGGCAGCAGAAAAGCTGGAGCCGGCCCTGTACTGCATGAGCTAAAAGCCATGTGGCTCTTAGCTAAGGCTGTAGCAGACTCATTAATTTCTAAGTGGTCTCGGTGCCCAGGGTTACACTTGGGTCAGTGGCTCCTATTGTTTCAACTATGTTATTCCATAGAGGAGCTTAATTGCATCTTACATTTATCTTGAATGAAGGGGGTCTGCTAGGCACACCAGCTTCAGCAAGGTTTCACCCAACCCCCAGCATAGCACTATATTATAAAAAAAGGCCTTCACTGGAGGCTATAGACCAGTGGTTCTCAAACTTTTGTACTGGTGACCCCTTTCACATAGCAAGCCTCTGAGTGCGACCCCCACTTTTTAATATATTAACACCATTCTAAATGCTGGAGGCGAATCAGGGTTTGGGGTGGAGGGTGACAGCTCGTGACCCCCCATGTAATAACCTTGCGACCCCCTGAGGGGTCCCCACTCCCATTTTGAGAACCCCTGCTATAGACATATCCCAAATCACTTTGCTGTGCTCATGTTTCACTGTGCCAACATAGTACTGCTGATTGGGTCATTTCAGCCAGTAGCATTGCAGTATGCAAATGAAATAGCGTGGTAGAACACTAATTGATTAAGTTAGCCTTGATGTCACAATACCACTACCCTTTCCGCCTCCCACCCTGAAAACTCAATAGAGAGACTGGATTCTGGCTATCTGAAGGATGTGTCAGCTAATAATCTTCTGGGGAAGCAAGCAAGCCAATATGGCGAGTGAGAAACAGAAGGTGAATTCTGAGCTTCTTCCGGGATGCTCCTCTTCCTGCTTTTTTGTGGGTGGGGTGTGTGTGTGGGGGGATCAGTACATGCATATTACATTTATTTGGTGAGTAACAAGAATAAAAAGTAGGGATGCAGGAAATGGGAAGAGGAAAAATGGGGTTGACAATGACAGAAAGACAAGAGGGAAAAGAATGGGTGAAAGAATGGAGTGACAGGAACAGAGGCAGAAGTGGGAGAGATGGGTAACAAGGAAGGCATCAAAGAATAAGGAGAAAGGAGTGGATTGGAGAGATATTAGTTTATCCATTGTTGGTTCCATATTAGCCTCCTAGGCTAGAGAGAAAATTGCAATAGCCCAGTCTGGATATAACAAGAGTTTGGGTCCCCATGGCTAGCTTGGAGTCTGATAGGATCAGGCACACTCTTCAGACAGGACAGTTTGTATCATTGTGCCTCTTTGGGTATCTGAGCGCAGTGGTAATCTGGGGGGATGCCAAGCTGCAGACCAATTCAACTATCTGGGGAACAAATGATTTTGATGGCTGTGGTTGTTATAGATTATTATTATTTGTATTGGCATAGCACCCAGGAGCCCTAGTCACTGGACAAGGACCCCATTATGTTTTATACAGCACCTAACACAGAACAAAAGGACGATCCCGGCCCCGAGAGGTTACAATCTAAGTAGAAGGTCAGAGACAGACAAGGGAGTACAAGGAAACAATCAGACGATAATGGTCAGTGTGATAGGCTGCTGGCATGCTGAGACTACTCTAACTATTAAGATATTTTGTAGGCATCACTGCAATGGAGAGTTTTAAGGAGGGATTTAACAGAACATCTGACTTTGCAGATGTTTACTTTCCGCCAGATGTTGTCTTCCCACCAACATCATCTCTGTTTTGTCTGGGGTCAGCTGAGGCCAGCTGGTGTTCAGCCACATACTGATCGCTGTTAAGCAGTAAGAAAGCTTTGGGATGGTGCAGTATACATCTGGTGGCAAGGAAACATAATTGAGTGTCATCCATGTACATCTGGCCTTTCAGCTGGTGGTGTCACTCTAATGGTTTCAAAGAGACATTCAGTAGGTTTGGAGAGAAAATTCAGTCTTGTGGAACCCCACATATGAGACGCCTGGGGGTAGAAGAACAAATGCTTGCTGCTTCTTGTCTTGTAACGTGCTTCTCATTTTTCCCCGCAGGAGAAATGTTTATATTCAGCCTGTTGATCTAGTTCAGGACATGGGCAGCTGTGTGCACTGAGATGGGAATTACCCATTTGAAACCACAGGAACAGAAGTTGGCCTGTAGAACCTTTGTGACTAGAGAGGATGCGGAGCTAGAAAGAACCAGGACGCTGTGTTCTGAGAAACATCTTTCTACTTCCAACTCAGTAAATTTGATCTGGAAATCCATAAGACACAGCTTTATCTTAACCCTTTTCTCCTCAGGCTTAGAGGAAGATGCAGTCTTAATTTCCACTCCATCACTATGGACAAGTGTCTACTTCTGGACTTCGATAGGATGCCTTATGAGAGTCACCACCAAGTCTGCCTCTTCCACATGCAGAGATAAAATCCTCAACCAAATCCACACCTTGACTAGCTGCCTGGGGGTGTCTTTACTGAACCTGGACACAAATTTTGTCGTTCACAATGCAAAGGAACTATTCCAGCATCAAGATTTCCATAATGTGATCCACTGACCTATTCTCAAGATGGATCAACATTCTTATTACCCTTTGAGATGCAGATACTGCCCCAAAAGCCATTCACCAGGCACACCAGTATAAGATCTGGTAATGCTCTTGATTTAAATTCCATTTCCAGGATTGCACTAATAAATTTAGTCACAGGCCTCCTGTACTGCTCAGTTCAAATTCAGGTTAGCAACACACATCCACTATGCACTTAGAGGCCACCAAATACTGTGGGTCCATAACTTTTTGTCCCTTACAGCTCTGACCCAACATTATATGCAGCCTGTAGTAGCTGGTGATAGCACAAGGAGGTATTTAGACTGCTTCCACTTCACACCACACCAAAAGAAGTTTCAGGTTTTTTTTTCTTTTAAACTTCACTGCTTTCCTCTTAAGCTGCAACTGTTGCTACAGCCTTTAGTTTATTAGCTCTACTGACTAAAGGGACATTCCGTAGATTAACAATAGGAAAACCTGCTTCTTGCATTTTGCCAGATGCCTCTCCCAGAAGTTGCAAATTATCTTCTAATGAATCACTGGAGATGACATCATTCAAAGAATGCTGCTGCAAAACTTTCACAGTCCCACAGGATTTGGTTCATGAAACGCTGCACAGTTGCAGCATCCACACACAAACCAATAGGCATTCAGGTAGATTGAAACAACCTGTAGGAGTCTGGCATACAGTTTATGCCTGGCTTCCCTTGGCTAGTATCACCTATCAATATCCTTTACTCATATACAGTGTAGTTACAGAGGGTAGTGACTAAATCTGGTACTTCATTTAATTTCCATCATCCAACCCATCTTTGGGAACAAAGCCTTGTCTACAGTGGGATCTTTGACTGTTTCATTAGATGTTTTTGCACAGACTGGAGAACAAACAACTCAGGGTATGTCTACACTACGAAATTAGGTCGAATTTATAGAAGCCGGTTTTATAGAAATCGGTTGTATACAGCCGATTGTGTGTGTCCCCACATAAAATGCTCTAAGTGCTCTAGTCGGCGGACCGCGTCCACAGTACCAAGGCTAGCGTCGACTTCCGGAGCATTGCACTATGGGTAGCTATCCCACAGTTCCCGCAGTCTCCGCCGCCCATTGGAATTCTGGGTTGAGATCCCAATGCCTGAATGATGCAAAACAGTGTCGCGGGGGGTTCTGGGTACATGTCGTCAGGCCCCTCCCCCTCCATCAGAGCAACGGCAGACAATAGATTCGCGCCTTTTTACCTGGGTTACCTGTGCAGACATCATACCACGGCAAGCATGGAGCCCGCTCAGCTCAGCTCACCGTCACCATATGTCCTCTGGGTGCCGGCAGACGTGGTACTGCATTGCTACACAGCAGCAGCTAATTGCCTTTTGGCAGTAGACGGTGCAGTATGACTGGTAGCCTTCATCGGTGATCTGGGTGCTGGCAGACGTGGGGCTGGCAGACATGGGGCTGCATTGCACACAGCAGCAGCCCCTTGCCTTTTGGTAGAAGATGGTATATTACGACTGGTATCCGTCGTCATCGTACTGCAGTGGCTGTCAATCATGGGCACCTGGGCAGACATGCTCAGTCCTATCGAACTGTCTTGATGATGATGGCTATCAGTTGTAGTATGCTATTTTCTGCCAAGCGCCCAGTATTTTCTGCCAAGCACCCAGAAGATGCTGAGGGCTATCAGTCATGCTGCACCGTCGTCTGCCAGCTTAAGATGTAAAAAATAGATTTGTTCTGTATTCATTTGCTTCCCCCTCCCTCCGTGAAATCAACGGCCTGCTAAACCCAGGCCGTTTTGAGTTCAATCTTTGGGGGGGGCCATTCTGTGTGACAGTTGTTTGTGTTTCTCCTTGATGCACAGCCACCTTTGTTGATTTTAATTCCCTGTACCTGTACGCCATGTCGTCACTCGACCCTCCCTCCCTCCCTCCCCCGGTCCGTCAGATACTAGTTTCGCGCCTTTTTTCAGACCAGACGTCATAGCTTACACTGGGATCATGGAGCCCGCTCAGATCACCGCGGCAATTATGAGCACTATGAACACCACGCACATTGTCCTGGAGTATATGCAGAGCCAGGACATGCCAAAGCAAAACCAGGACCAGCCGAGGAGGCGATTGCAGCGCGGCGACGAGAGTGATGAGGAAATTGACATGGACATAGACCTCTCACAAGGCACAGGCCCCAGCAATGTGGAAATCATGGTGTTACTTGGGCAGGTTCATGCCGTGGAACGCCGATTCTGGGCCTGGGAAACAAGCACAGACTGGTGGGACCGCATCGTGCTGCAGGTGTGGGACGATTCCCAGTGGCTGCGAAACTTTCGCATGCGTAAGGGCACTTTCATGGAACTTTGTGGCTTGCTTTCCCCTGCCCTGAAGCGCCAGAATACCAGGATGAGAGCAGCCCTCGCAGTTGAGAAGCGAGTGGCGATAGCCCTGTGGAAGCTTGCAACGCCAGACAGCTACCGGTCAGTCGGGAATCAATTTGGAGTGGGCAAATCTACTGTGGGGGCTGCTGTGATCCAAGTTGCCAGGGCAATGAAAGACCTGGTGATATCAAGGGTAGTGACTCTGGGAAACGTGCAGGCCATAGTGGATGGCTTTGCTGCAATGGGATTCCCAAACTGTGGTGGGGCGATAGACGGAACCCATATCCCTATCTTGGCACCGGAGCACCAAGCCACCGAGTACATAAACCGCAAGGGGTACTTTTCAATGCTGCTGCAAGCCCTGGTGGATCACAAGGGACGTTTCACCAACATCAACGTGGGATGGCCGGGAAAGGTACATGATGCTCGCGTCTTCAGGCACTCTGCTCTGTTTCGAAAGTTGGAGGAAGGGACTTTCTTCCCGGACCAGAAAATAACCGTTGGGGATGTTGAAATGCCTATCGTGATCCTTGGGGACCCAGCCTACCCCTTAATGCCATGGCTCATGAAGCCGTACACAGGCAGCCTGGACAGTAGTCAGGACCTGTTCAACTACAGGCTGAGCAAGTGCCAAATGGTGGTGGAATGTGCATTTGGACGTTTAAAAGCGCGCTGGCGCAGCTTACTGACTCGCTCAGACCTCAGCGAAAAGAATATCCCCATTGTTATTTCTGCTTGCTGTGCGCTCCACAATATCTGTGAGAGTAAGGGGGAGACATTTATGGCGGGGTGGGAGGTTGAGGCAAATCGCCTGGCCGCTGATTACGCGCAGCCAGACACCAGGGCAGTTAGAAGAGCACAGCAGGGCGCGGTGCGCATCAGAGAAGCTTTGAAAACGAGTTTTGTGACTGGCCAGGCTACAGTGTGAAACTTCTGTTTGTTTCTCCTTGATGAACCCTCCGCCCCCCCGCACCCAGTTCACTCTACTTCCCTGTAAACCAACCACTCCCCCCCTCCCCTCCCCCCTTCGAGCACCGCTTGCAGAGGCAATAAAGTCATTGTTACTTCACATTCATGCATTCTTTATTAATTCATCACACAACTAGGGGGATAATTGCCAAGGTAGCCCGGGATGTGTGGGGGAGGAGGGAAGGAAAAGGACACACTGCAGTTTAAAACTTTAACTCTTATTGAAGGCCAGCCTTCTGATGCTCGGGCAATCATCTGGGGTGGAGTGACTGGGTGGCCGGAGGCCCCCCCATCGTGTTCTTGGGCGTCTGGGTGAGGAGGCTGTGGAACTTGGGGAGGAGGGCTGTTGGTTACACAGGGGCTGTAGCGGAGGTCTCTGCTCCTGCTGCCTTTCCTGCAGCTCAACCATACGCTGGAGCATATCAGTTTGATGCTCCAGCAGCCGGAGCATCGACTCTTGCCTTCTGTCTGCAAGCTGATGCCACCTATTATCTTCAGCCCGCCACTTGCTCTGTTCATCCCGCGATTCAGCCCGCCACCTCTCCTCTCGTTCATACTGTGCTTTTCTGTAGTCTGACATTGACTGCCTCCCTGCATTCTGCTGTGCTCTCTCAGCATGGGAGGACATCTGGAGCTCCGTGAACATATCATCCCGCGTCCTCCGTTTTCTCCTTCTAATCTTCACTAGCCTCTGTGAAGGAGAAACATTTGCAGCTGGTGGAGGAGAAGGGAGAGGTGGTTAAAAAAGACACATTTTAGAGAACAATGGGTACACTCTTTCACGTTAAATTTTGCTGTTCACATTACACAGCACATGTGCTTTCGTTACAAGGTCGCATTTTTCCTCTTATATTGAGGGCCTGCCGGTTTGGTGTGAGAGATCACTCATGCAGTGCCAGGCAACAGATTTCGGCTTGCAGGCAGCCATGGTAAGACACAGTCTTTTGGCTTTTTTAACCTTCTTAACATGTGGGAATGGTTTCAAACAGTAGTGCTCTCATTTCCCATACCAAGCACCCGTTGGGTTGGCCATTTAAAATGGGTTTGCAATGTAAAAGGAGGGGCTGCGGTTTCCAGGTTAACATGCAGCACAAACCCAACTAACTCCCCTCCCCCCCCCCCCCAATTCTCTGGGATGATCACTTCACCCCTCCCCGCCACCGCGTGGCTAACAGCGGGGAATATTTCTGTTCAGCAGAGCAGGAAGGTGCACCTCTGAATGTCCCCTTAATAAAATCGCCCCATTTCAACCAGGTGACCGTGAATGATATCACTCTCCTGAGGATAACAAAGAGCGATAAGGAATGGATGTTGTCTGCATGCCAGCAAACACCGGGACCATACGCTGCAATGCTTTGTTATGCAATGATTCCAGACTACGTGCTACTGGCCTGGCGTGGTAAAGTGTCCTACCATGGCAGACGGGATAAGGCAGCCCTCCCCAGAAACCTTTTGCAAAGGCTTTGGGAGTACATGAAGGAGAGTTTTCTGGAGATGTCCCTGGAGGATTTCCGCTCCATCCCCATACACGTTAACAGACTTTTCCAGTAGCTGTACTGGCCGCGATTGCCAGGGCAAATTAATCATTAATCATTAAACACGCTTGCTTTTAAACCATGTGTAATATTTACAAAGGTACACTCACCAGAGGTCCCCTGTGTGCCCTCAGGGTCTGGGAGCACGCCTTGGGTGAGTTCGGGGGTTACTGGTTCCAGGTCCAGAGTGATAAACATATCCTGGCTGTTGGGGAAACCGGTTTCTCCGCTTCCTTGCTGCTGTGAGCTATCTACATTATCTCCATCCTCATCTTCCTCATACCCCGAACCCGCTTCCCTGTGTGTTTCTCCAGTGAGGGAGTCATAGCACACGGTTGGGGTAGTGGTGGCTGCACCCCCTAGAATGGCATGCAGCTCCTCGTAGAAGCGGCATGTTTGCGACTCTGCCCTGGACCTTCCGTTTGCTTCTCTGGCTTTGTGGTAGGCTTGCCGTAGCTCCTTAATTTTCACGCGGCACTGCTGTGCGTCCCTGTTATGGCCTCTGTCCTTCATGGCCTTGGAGACCTTTTCTAATATTTTGCCATTTCGTTTACTGCTACGGAGTTCAGCTAGCACTGATTCATCTCCCCATATGGCGAGCAGATCCCGTACCTCCCGTTCGGTCCATGATGGAGCTCTTTTGCGATCCTGGGACTCCATCACGGTTACCTGTGCTGATGAGCTCTGCGTGGTCACCTGTGCTCTCCACGCTGAGCAAACAGGAAATGAAATTCAAACGTTCGCGGGGCTTTTCCTGTCTACCTGGTCAGTGCATCTGAGTTGAGAGTGCTGTCCAGAGCGGTCACAATGAAGCACTGTGGGATAGCTCCCGGAGGCCAATAACGTCGAATTCCGTCCACACTACCCCAATTCCGACCCGCTAAGGCTGATTTTATCGCTAATCCCCTCGTCGGAGGTGGAGTAAAGAAACCGGTTTAAAGGGCCCTTTAAGTCGAAAGAAAGGGCTTCGTCGTGTGAACGTGTCCAGGCTTAATTCGATTTAACGCTGCTAAAGTCGACCTAAACTCGTAGTGTAGACCAGGCTTTAGAGTGTCTGAATCGATTTAAGATTTTGCCCTGTTCATGTGAAGGTTTGGGCTATGTCTGCACTACACATTTTTGGTATAATTTATGTCACTCAGGGGTATGAATAATCCACCCTAAGGTATACAGACCTAAGCACCATTGTTAGACAGCATTATGTTGGTGGGAGAGCTTTTCCCACTGACACAGCTATCACCTCTCGCAGAGGCAGGAGTTATTAAGCTGCTGGAAAGCTTTCTCCTGTCGGCTTAGAGCATCTTCACCAGAAGTGCGGCATCGGTGCAGCTGCACCACTGTAAATGATGTAGTGTAGACATAGCCTCACTCTAAACTGAGGCATGTCTAGTGGGCTGTCATCTTCTCAGCTCCCTCAGCTGCTAAGTCCCTGTGTCTCTCCCAACACATGTACTAAGAGATCCTAACTCTCTTCTTATGCACTCTATTGCCCAGATACTCCAGCCACCTTGACAAGTACTTCCTTTGGATACCCATCTCCATGTACATGCACCACACTGCCTACAATGTAAGGGCAAACTGTACACCTTTCCATTGCTTCTGTCTTAAATATAAAGGGAAGGGTAACAACCTTTATATATGCAGTAACATAAAATCCCTCCTGGCCAGAGGTACAGAATCACTTACCTGTAAGGGGTTAATCAGTTCAATTAACCTAGTTGGCACCTGACCAGAAGGACCAATGGGGAAAGAAGATACTTTCAAATCGGGGGGGGGGGGGAAGTGTGTGGTTTGTTGGTGCTCTTTTTGCTGGTTCCCTCTCGGGACAAAGAGAAAGACCAAGCAGGTAAACCAGCTCCTAACAAGATCCTGAAATGATGCATCTAAAATTACAGAAATTGTAAGTAATAGCAAGGAAATGCATTAGATTATCTTTTGTTTTAGCTTGTGAATTTTTCCTATGCTAAGAGGTAATTTTATTCCTGTTTTGTAACTGGGAAGCAGAGTCAGAGGGGAATCTTCTGTGTTTTAAATCTTTTTATTTACCCTGTAAAGTTATTTTCCATCCTGATTTTGCAGGTGTGATTCTTTTACTTTTTTTAAAATAAAATTCTTCTTCTAAGAACCTGATTGATTTTCAGTGTCCTAAAAACCAGGGATTTGGTCTGTGCTCACTTTGTTAACCTATTGGTTGGTATATTATTCTCAAGCCCCCCCCTCCCCCCAGGAAAGGGGGTGAAGGGACTTGGGGGGATATTTTTTGGGGGGATAGGGCTCCAAGTAGCCACTCCCTGAATGTTTGTTGAAATCACTTGATGGTGGCAGCAATACCATCCAAGGACAAGGAAAGGAATTTGTGCCTTGGGGAAGTTTTTAACCTAAGCTGGTGAAATATAAGCTTAGGGGGTCTTTCATGCTGGTCCCCACATCTGTATCCCAGAATTCAGAGTGGGGAGGGAACCCTGACAGCTTCTCTAGATCACTTTACTATATTTTCGTCATATAAAGAAGTTCAGGTCAATGCTACATTATGTTAAAGAGCAATCATTTGGAAAAATTGTAACAAACCCCTTGTCCCTCATAGGCCTAGGCTTGTACTGATGTGAGCAGCGGTGTGCAGAAACTGGATAGAGTCAGGCCATGTCTATAGGTACAGCGCTGCAGCTGCACCAATTCAGTTGTGCCACTGCAGCGTTTCTGGTGAAGCTGCTCTATGCTGATGGGAGAGCGCTCTCCTGTCAGTGTAAACAAATGCCCACACATCTCCACAAGCGGCAGAAGCTACGTCGGTGGGAGAAGCTCTCCCATCAACACAGCACTGTGCACACAAGCACTTATGTTGGTGTAACTTATATTGCTCAAGGTAGTGGTTTAGTCACACCCCCGAGAGGCATAAAAGTTATGCCGACATAGGTTGTAGTGTAGACACAGCCTCAGTCGCTGTGACAATGCAACACAGTCCCTAGAGGCAAGTTCTGTAGGCGCTCCAACTATTTAAGCTAGTTGGGCAGGTAGGTTCATGCAGGAATTAAATGTACCCAAACAGACAGAGAGCTTTACTTGCAGTCTGTCAGAGAGAAGATCAGACACAGGTTAGAGGGAATGCAGGGTAGTTCAATTAAAAGACTTATACTGAACAGCAGATACCATTATTAGCGTAGAACCCAATTTTGAATGCTCATGATAATTAGAGACCCCAGACTCTCTCCTCTGCAGGCTGGAACTTGGACCCATACCTGCTACAGTCCTGAGGGAGAGCTTTCCACTCCTTTGGCCAATGATCATGGATGAGCCCTAACCCAGCCCCCTGATTAACTCAGCTTGTTGACTGAGTTTCCCACATACATCTTCACAGAGGAACCTTTTCAGGCTGCTTTTCCTGGTCCCTTTAAGAATGGTTCTACACACAGAACTAACTCAGGCCTCACCTTCCTTTGCCTGGATCCCCAGAGCTGCCTCCTCTCCCTTCAAACCTAGGCCGATTCTCTCTCACAGGCCTTTCATTCTTTGGGGCAGATCCCAGGAGCTTCCTCAGCAGAGAAGCTGCTTCATGGGCCTGTCCGTCTTCCTATCTCTCATTCTCTCCCCACTGTGATCTGTTTGGCAAAGTAGAAGGGACACAGAGCTATCCATCAATTCATTAGTCTCTGATGAGTCCTAATGTTGTAGCAGCTCACCCTGCTGCTGCAGAGACAGTATCAGCCCTTTCAAAATCCATTAAAATATTTCCATTATTAGGTTCTCCATAGACAAAGTGAACAAATTCCCCCTCCACACTCATCTCCTCAAATATCCTCTCTTTCAGGATTGCCTAGAGGGAAGAGAATTAGTTCACAAGACAAAAGATTCCTTTGGGGGAAAAGAAACCATTTTGAGGAGAAAAGAACAAGAGGCACTATCACACAAAGTAAGCCAAATACTCCATTGAAACATCACCTTCTATTGAGTTATTGATATAATGAGTTTCCTCTAGGTCTATTTTAGTGTGGATAATAAAACAAACTGAAAAGAACTGCAGAGACAAACCCTTGTCAGAGAATATAGCATAAGCAAACTGGGTAATCAAAATTTATTAAACCTCCATCCAGCAGAACATATCAGCATGCAAGGTGTCCTGTTGCCTGATGGGAATAGTTATGCTTAAAGTTAAGCATGTGCAAACATTCTTTGCTGAATTTGGGCCTTAACCTTACATATACAGAGTTTTGGATTATATTCTCCCTTTACATTCTTACATATAACTTTTGGGCATCACATTGCATAGATGAAAGCTGCCAGTGAATGGTATGAACTTAACTGAATCTTTATTAATGACTAAAAACAATATATAATATTCTAATATATCCCAACACTAAAAAAGACACAGTCTTGAAAAAGAAATCTGTAATTTCTGCTTTTAAAACACTGCAAAGAAATGCATCAAGAACTGGAAAATACATTATAAAACCCATCTTCCTCGTGGTCCAGTATGGTACAAGGATAAGAATATCAAGCCTCCTGTCATTCCTTATGAATTGAAAAACTCCACTTACGTTACATTTTTAACCAAAAAGAACAAGCTTATGTTAAATTTTTAACCGAAAAAAGATTTAAAAAAAATAAGACTCTTATGCCTCAACAGAACTATATTATCAAACTAATCCGATCCTCTAAAATACTTAAAAATAAATGCCTCCTTCTAACAAGTAAATAAATAAATAAATACAACTATGACATTGTTGGCATCACTGAAACTTGGTGGGATAATACACATGATTGGAATGTTGGTGTGGATGGATACAGCTTGCTCAGGAAGGATAGACAGAGGAAAAAGGGAGGAGGTGTTGCCTTATATATTAAAAATGTACACACTTGGACTGAGGTAGAGATGGACATAGGAGATGGAAGTGTTGAGAGTCTCTGGGTTAGGCTAAAAGGGGTAAAAAACAAGGGTGATGTCATGCTAGGAGTCTACTACAGGCCACCTAACCAGGTGGAAGAGGTGGATGAGGCTTTTTTTAAACAACTAACAAAATCATCCAAAGCCCAAGATTTGGTGGTGATGGGGGACTTCAACTATCCGGATATATGTTGGGAAAATAACACAGCGGGGCACAGACTATCCAACAAATTCTTGGACTGCATTGCAGACAACTTTTTATTTCAGAAGGTTGAAAAAGCTACTGGGGGGAAGCTGTTCTAGACTTGATTTTAACAAATAGGGAGGAACTCGTTGAGAATTTGAAAGTAGAAGGCAGCTTGGGTGAAAGTGATCATGAAATCATAGAGTTTGCAATTCTAAGGAAGGGTAGAAGGGAGAACAGCAAAATAGAGACAATGGATTTCAGGAAGGCGGATTTTGGTATGCTCAGAGAGCTGATAGGTAAGGTCCCATGGGAATCAAGACTGAGGGGAAAAACAACTGAGGAGAGTTGGCAGTTTTTCAAAGGGACACTATTAAGGGCCCAAAAGCAAGCTATTCCGCTGGTTAGGAAAGATAGAAAATGTGGCAAAAGACCACCTTGGCTTAACCACGAGATCTTGCATGATCTAAAAAATAAAAAGGAGTCATATAAAAAATGGAAACTAGGACAGATTACAAAGGATGAATATAGGCAAACAACACAGGAATGCAGGGGCAAGATTAGAAAGGCAAAGGCACAAAATGAGCTCAAACTAGCTACGGGAATAAAGGGAAACAAGAAGACTTTTTATCAATACATTAGAAGCAAGAGGAAGACCAAAGACAGGGTAGGCCCACTGCTTAGTGAAGAGGGAGAAACAGTAACAGGAAACTTGGAAATGGCAGAGATGCTTAATGACTTCTTTGTTTCGGTCTTCACCGAGAAGTCTGAAGGAATGCCTAACATAGTGAATGTTAATGGGAAGGGGGTAGGTTTAGCAGATAAAATAAAAAAAGAACAAGTTAAAAATCACTTAGAAAAGTTAGATGCCTGCAAGTCACCAGGGCCTGATGAAATGCATCCTAGAATACTCAAGGAGCTAATAGAGGAGGTATCTGAGCCTCTAGCTATTATCTTTGGAAAATCATGGGAGACGGGAGAGATTCCAGAAGACTGGAAAAGGGCAAATATAGTGCCCATCTATAAAAAGGGAAATAAAAACAACCCAGGAAACTACAGACCAGTTAGTTTAACTTCTGTGCCAGGGAAGATAATGGAGCAAGTAATTAAGGAAATCATCTGCAAACACTTGGAAGGTGGTAAGGTGATAGGGAACAGCCAGCATGGATTTGTAAAGAACAAATCATGTCAAACCAATCTGATAGCTTTCTTCGATAGGATAACGAGTCTTGTGGATAAGGGAGAAGCTGTGGATGTGGTATACCTAGACTTTAGTAAGGCATTTGATACGGTCTCGCATGATATTCTTATCGATAAACTAGGCAAATACAATTTAGATGGGGCTACTATAAGGTGGGTGCATAACTGGCTGGATAACCGTACTCAGAGAGTTGTTATTAATGGTTCCCAATCCTGCTGGAAAGGCATAACGAGTGGGGTTCCACAGGGGTCTGTTTTGGGACTGGCTCTGTTCAATATCTTCATTAACGACTTAGATATTGGCATAGAAAGTACGCTTATTAAGTTTGCGGATGATACCAAACTGGGAGGGATTGCAACTGCTTTGGAGGACAGGGTCATAATTCAAAATGATCTGGACAAATTGGAGAAATGGTCTGAGTTAAACAGGATGAAGTTTAACAAAGACAAATGCAAAGTGCTCCACTTAGGAAGAAAAAATCAGTTTCACACATACAGAATGGGAAGAGACTGTCTAGGAAGGAGTACGGCAGAAAGGGATCTAGGGGTTATAGTGGACCACAAGCTAAATATGAGTCAACAGTGTGATGCTGTTGCAAAAAAAGCAAACATGATTCTGGGATGTATTAACAAGTGTGTTGTGAGCAAGACACGAGAAGTCATTCTTCCGCTCTACTCTGCTCTGGTTAGGCCTCAGCTGGAGTATTGTGTCCAGTTTTGGGCACCGCATTTCAAGAAAGATGTGGAGAAATTGGAAAGGGTCCAGAGAAGAGCAACAAGAATGATTAAAGGTCTTGAGAACATGACCTATGAAGGAAGACTGAAAGAATTGGGTTTGTTTAGTTTGGAAAAGAGAAGACTGAGAGGGGACATGATAGCAGTTTTCAGGTATCTAAAAGGGTGTCATAAGGAGGAAGGAGAAAACTTGTTCACCTTAGCCTCTAAGGATAGAACAAGAAGCAATGGGCTTAAACTGCAGCAAGGGAGGTCTAGGTTGGACATTAGGAAAAAGTTCCTAACTGTCAGGGTGGTTAAACACTGGAATAAATTGCCTAGGGAGGTTGTGGAATCTCCATCTCTGGAGATATTTAAGAGTAGGTTAGATAAATGTCTATCAGGGATGGTCTAGACAGTATTTGGTCCTGCCATGCGGGCAGGGGACTGGACTCGATGACCTCCCGAGGTCCCTTCCAGTCCTAGAATCTATGAATCTATGAATCTATGAAACAAGTGACCCAATTAACAATAATTAATCATTATAAATATTATTTCATGTTTTTCATAGATTCATAGATTCTAGGACTGAAAGGGACCTCGAGAGGTCATCGAGTCCAGTCCCCTGCCCTCATGGCAGGACCAAATACTGTCTAGACCATCCCAGATAGACATTTATCTAACCTACTCTTAAATATCTCCAGAGATGAAGATTCCACAACCTCCCTAGGCAATTTATTCCAGTGTTTAACCACCCTGACAGTTAGGAACTTTTCCCCTTGCTGCAGTTTAAGCCCATTGCTTCTTATTCTATCCTTAGAGGCTAAGATGAACAAGTTTTCTCCCTCCTCCTTATGACACCCTTTTAAATACCTGAAAACTGCTATCATTTCCTCTCTCAGTCTTCTCTTTTCCAAACTAAACAAACCCAGTTCTTTCAGCCTTCCTTCATAGGTCATGTTCTCTAGACCTTTAATCATTCTTGTTGATCTTCTCTGGACCCTCTCCAATTTCTCCACATCTTTCTTGAAATGCAGTGCCCAGAACTGGACATAATACTCCAGTTGAGGCCTAACCAGCGCAGAGTAGAGCGGAAGAATGACTTCTCGTGTCTTGCTCACAACACACCTGTTAAACTACAATAGCAGCATACACTTTTTAAAAGCATACATCACATATACCAACCAAAAATTAATTCTCTCTAGGACAATGAAACCAAGAACAAATTCATATTTCACCTGTCAGGCAACAACTATCTACTGTATAGTTTGGTTATATTAATTGTTTGTGGGTTGGTGATTTTGTTTTGTTTTGTTTTGCAGAGATGTAGGAACAAACCCTTCATGGAATTATTGAAGAAATATACTGCCAGCCACACAAGAAACTGCTCTTTGTTCAAACCACTTTCTGTGTAAAAAGAAACAGTTTACTAAAGCAACTTGTGACCAAACAGAAAATCTTTTAAACGGACAAAGGCATCTCTTGGGAAGAAAACCAGCTGCCATACTGGAGTCAGAGAGGAATTTTTCAGATGTTATTCTTTTTCCCACTTAGTGGAGGGTTGTTTCCCTCTCTTCCCCCCCCCCCCCCTTCTGTTTTTGTCTCTTTCTCAGGAAAAACTATGTTACTAAATAAACATCACAATATGAATTCATGCACTCTCTGAGTCTTTTTTCAAAACAGTGTAAAATCCTAGGAACTGTACCCATAAAAAAAACCCACTTTATTTACAAAGAGTTACGGTTACTATCTGATTTCTGACAATTCAAAACCACAAACACCAGGGTATATGGTTAAGCCATCATCACTACCCCATGTAATATACCCCATAACAAAGCACCTGGAAGATCATGACATGGAAGGGTCTAACCAGCACAGATTCTGCAAAGGAAAATCATGTGTCAGTAATCTCTGAGGCTTTGTCTTCAGTAGGCTCAAAGGTGCATCCTTATCACACAGCCTGTAAGTGGCTAAAATCCTAGGCTCCCCCATAGTCTTTATCTTCACCTGTTAACACCTGAAAACTATAAACTGTCTTGTCTTCATTAGGTTTTTTCCTTGTGTTAGTTACCACATGCTAGCTAACATGAGGTAAGAACACATCCCTTCCCTCCCCCTCTCCCCCCTCCCCCCCCCGCAGTGACGATGCCCCCTTAGAATTCTTTGATTGTGTCAATAAAACAGTGGATAAAGGAGAACCAGCTGACAAATGTATTTCACTTCCAAAAGGCCTTTGATGAGGTTCCACATAAGAGGCTGTTAAAGAAGCTAAGTAGTCATGGGATGAGAGGCAAAGTAAGAGACAGAAAGCAAAGAGAAGAATTTAATGGTCAATTTTCATCAGGGCAAAAGGTTAGGAGTGGGATTCCTTGAGCGTCTATACTGGGTCCTTTGTTAGTTAAAATATTTATGAATGTTCTGGAAAGGCTCTGAGGGGACGGTGAGGTGGCAAAATATGCAGACAACACAAAATTATTTGGGTTAGGACTAGAGAGGACAATTAACTTTAGAGAGACCTAAACAAGTTAGGTGAATAGGCAATATAATGACATTCAGTGTCAACAAATGTGAAGTAATGTACATTGGAGAAAAAAAATTAATCTACTCATTCACCTTACAGGATTCTAAATTAAATGTATCAACTTCAAAATGGAACCCAGGTGTCATTGTAGACAGCTCAGTGAATACCTCAGCTCAATGTACAGTATAGTCAGAATGCTAACGCTATTAGAAAACATAAAGAATGGGATGATGAATTATATAAAGAATATTGTAATGCTTTTATATAATCATTAGTGTGGCCCCATCTGGAAGAATGTATATTTTACTGGTCACCCCATTTCAAAAAAGATATTGTAGACCTAGAGGGGGTTCAGTGAAGACATTTGCACCCAGCCATTTTGGCATATGGCCAGGTTCTTTCAATAGCAATAAGTGATGCAGAAAACAGATTTTATTGCTCATGGATTAGATCTTTATTGATTGTGCAACATTTTTCAATTCCAAAATTGGACAAATTCCAAAATGGACAAATAAGGAATTGCCATATAACTTCTGCTGTACCCAGAGGTACACAGAAATTACTTTGGGATATACACCCCACCAAAACATGGTACGTAGTAGTATGTTAACTAGCTAGTATGGGAGGGAATCCACAGCTGGGGGGAAATTCCTTGGGGAACATTTATCAACCTCACCTGTGAAGTGCAGAAGTTCCTCTTTGACAACTTCAATTAATCCACTGTACATTTTTCTGTTAAGTTGTTTGAAAGAGCTGCTCCTAGAATCATTATGGTGGTGTATTGCTATGTTTCAGTTACAGGGGATGAAAATGTTTTCCAGCTGCTGGCAGATGGTATAAAATTGCTGCTGACAAACTGGATTCTAGAACACTACATTTGTTTGGAGGAGATGTAGTTGTCTTAAATGAGAAGACAATTTCACACATCTCTAAGGGGGTAAATCATATGCTGTATGGTGGTAGGCTGGCACATCCATGTTAGAAATAGGTCAATGAAAGCAGAGAGAGGTTAACCAGTAATTTGCGCAAGTTCACATACAATCCAGTCCTGCAACCCTGCTGTGCCAAGAATTCTCATTGATTTCAATGGGAGTTTCATGCAGGGAATGTCTGCAGAACCAGACAAGCGATCAGTGGGAGAGGTGGAACCCAAGAGCCCTGAACCAGGACAGCCTTAGCATTTTGGGTCATACCTGCAAAACAAGTGTTTGCTCTTACCCTTGCAGACATAAATTTCACCATTATACAACAACTGGGCTGAGGATTCTGGGGAAGGTTAGTGAGATGACTCTCTGGGGTACACCTCAAACACAAGTAATTCACTTTACATAAAGTGTGGGGGGACACATGGAAGGGCCATCTTTAGGTTTTCTTTACACAGCTTCCTGCTGGTGGTCTGGAGAGCAGCTTCTTTTCAGCCCTAGCAAATGGTTTGCATTTCAAGACTATGTGCACATGGACAAGAGCTAGAATTTACTGATTTGTTTAAATGAAAGCTGAGATTTAACTTTTCATTTTGAATTCTTCCCAAATCGGGTCCCATGGCTATATCCTTCACAGAGCCCTACAGCTATCTCTGGCCTTGACTCCCAGTTCCAGGCTCCAGAAATGAAACCACAGTCCTTGACTATGAGAGATGTAACTATGCAACTGAAGGGAAATATTGCTATTGTGTATACTACACCTTTAAATGTAGAGGTTCTTCACAGCTGCAGGAGCAGCTGTGAAGAACCTGCTATTGTGTGTTTCCATTTATATTATTATAGGTGATTTAAACATGATTTGTGGGATTAGCAAAGTCTCCCATTAAATGTATTTACATTTCCATCATACAGGATTTCCAATGCAATGTGGACTCTGGCAGGTGCTAAATGTTTCACGGAGTAATGAAAAGGTTAGTAAGGGTTGCACCAGGCTTTCAGGTAGAATATCATGAGGCTAACATGGGAACCAATGAAAACCTTGCTTAACACCACCCATCTCTGTTTGCTCAGTCTTCTCAAGGAAGAAGAGATAGCAGGCAAGCTGAAGCTGACATTTTCCTTCCTTCTACACAAAAGAAATCTCTGCACTGCAACCAAAGACATTACCCAGGCTAACTTTAATCTAGGCAGCACAGCTAAAAATAGCAGTGAAGACATGGCATCACGGGCGTCAGCAAAGGTTGTCAAGCAAACCCAGAACTCCGGAGACATATTCGCACTCCTGGCCCACGCTGACACCTGGTGCTGCCGCAACTTTAATGCTATTTTTAGTCATGCTAGCTTGATTAAAGCTAGCCTGGGTATGTCTACCCAAGCTGCAACCACACCTTTGATTACAGCATAGGCATACCCAAAGAGTGTCTGCTGTTGTCTTTGAATCCAGGAGTACTAGAAGTCACGATACATACGTACGTACGTACTACGTACGTGTGTGTGTGTGTGTGTGTGTGTGTGTGTGTGTGTGTGTGTGTGTGTGTGTGTGTGTGTGTGTGTGTGTGTAAAAGAGACAGACAGAAAGAGCAGTCTAACAAAGCTTCATGTGAAATATAATCTAACACTTCTAGAAGAAAAAAAGAGGTATTTTATAAATGCTGTAGGCAAAAGAGAGCCTTTTATCGGGAAGAGGAGGGGAAAGACAAAAGAGAGAAGAGACCATTATTCATAGGGTTATTATTTCACTCGTTTTAATTTTAACCAGCTCTTGGAGCCAGTATGTCTAGAATGACAGACAAAAGATGGAAGGCGAATAGAGTGGGTTACCATAGTCTATTTTTTGTCATGAAACATTTTCCAAAAATATAAACGTCAGTAAAACAGCCAAGCATAGACAACAAACGCTGGCCCAGACAAACTTTCAGCGCCTGTAGAGCTAGTAAAACACATTGATGCTGCATCTTGCACACAAAATTTTGGGTGATTTTTAATGATTAGTTCTTTCTTTTTGGCCAGCCAACAAGCTGAGATCTCATTTTTGCATGTGATTTTTACATGTAGCCAACTGAGCCCGGAGACCTTTGTCAAACCATTTGTATGTGTGCTCTGACAATCATTTGGATGAACTTAAATAGTAAAAGTAGGAAGTGTATTCTCCTTTTCAAATGCCATGAAGAATAGACAAGTACCCAATGGACATTAGCATTAGTAGAGGTGATCATTTGCTAAACGGGCAATCAAAGGAAAGCATGTGACCAGTCCTTGGATTTTTTTTTTTTTTTTTTTTTTAAGAAGAGACTTTCATGCTTCAGGGCATAATGCATCCACAACTTGATGAGAGTTAGGAAGAAACTCCCCCTTTAGGCATGTTATGCCATAATTGTCCATTATGGGTTTCTTGCACCTTCCTCTGAATCATGTGGTACTGGCCACTGACAGAGAGTATAATTTGGTTTGCAGATCCCTATTATTAGCAGTGATTATGGACAAGAATGAAAGAATCAGCTGTTTCCTGAGAGGCTAGTTTGAATCTGCTGGCAGTTAGAACCTTTAAACTGAGCATATGTGATCTGGAAGCCATGGAGGGACAATAAACATGGAAGCCTTTGATGCTATTTTCACAGTTACTTTTCAGAATGGAACCACACTTTTAAAAAGACTTCCTCATATTTGCTTCTGACTATAATTAGGGCTTCTGATTTTTGTTTTAATGGATAAACACCGATAAAACACCACCAATAAAAAAATGAAACTGGTGTTTATTCAATAAACACAGGAAAAACACTAGAAAATGATTACTTATATCTGAGGGCTATCTACATGGAGCAATAATGCAGACTGTAGGGGTATGATTTCTGAAGTGAACTAATCTGTTGCACACTAGATGGTCCATGTAGAGTCTGCCAGTGTGGACTAAAGGTTCCTTAGTGCGCTTTATCATAGTGCTGTTTGAAACAGTACTGCATTAAAGAGCACTAGGGAATATTATAAAGAGATTGCTCATTACAGTATATACTCCTGTGGCATGTAATATATGTTACTAATTACAGTATATACAAAAAAAAAAGCCCCAGAAATCCTGATTTTTGACATCATTATAAAACTCAAAAATTGAGAAAATATACTGCCAGCTTCTGAAAGAGAGACAAATGTATCCCTCCTTCTCTTCTCTTATATATTGCTGGCCTGCAGGATGCCATCAAACCTATCTAAACCATTTTTAGTTTCCTTTCCCACATCAATCTCTTGCCTTGACTTATTTTCAGATGCCAGTTTCTTAAGGCTGCTGGCAAACAGGGGCAAACAGCAAAAAGAATAAATCTACTTTTCTTCTTATTGAAAGCTACAAAAGAAAGATCACCACTAATTCTCTAAGCCTTATGCACTTCCTAGTGTCAAGTAAACTTGAAGCACAGTTATAGTCAAAGCATAGGTGCTGCCCCCTGGTTTGAAGTGGTTCCCATTATATACAGGGTTTACAATTTGGTTCAATGGCTCTCAGCATCCACACTATAAAAATTGTTCTGGCACCCCGCGTCAAAGTGACCTTGTAAAACTCCCATGGTGTGGTTTCATGCTCAGTCTCTCTCAGAGACCAGATTAAGGTTACTAGATTACCCTTGTTCTGTATTCAGAAGTCCTGCTGAAATCAGAGTTTTGTGCAAAGAGCAAAGTTGCGATACAACCCCACACATTCACTCAGCTTATTCTTAATATTAAAGTAGCAACCAGAGGCCACAATTAGGATCAGGAACCCATTGTGCTGAGCGCTGTATAAACACAGGAAGAAGTAGTCAATGAACTTCCAGTCTAATTTAATGCAGAAGTAAAGTGGATTTAACAATCAGAGGGGATGGGAAATGGAAGATGAGGCCAACAGTGACAGCAACACATGGTTACATAGACTGGCTATATGCTAACCAAAACAGGTTAAAGGGTTTTAAAAGACAGATATATAAACAAACATCAGAATTCCCTGTGGGCCATTTGTCTAGTCATTATCAGTTGGCAATTTTACTTGGATATCATGGCAGAAGTGGGTCTTGAGGAATTTGCTGGAGTACAAGATAATGGCTTTACCAACTAAATTGGGCAGGTTGTTTCATACATAAGGAGCAGCATGTAAGAAAGCACAAAAACTCTTGTGGGAGAAGTGGATAAACAGGTGATAGAGACTGACATTGTTAATAGGGTGGGTGAGGTGGGGGCAATGGGAAAAGATACAGGAACTGATGAGAAGGGAGACGTAGAATTCTGAAGCGCTCTAAAGGTGAACACAAGCAAGCTGCAATTAGATGCAGTGGAGAGGGCAGAGTCAGTGGAGTGATTCAGAAAGAGAGGCAGTCTGGGCTGAATGATAAAACAGGAAGATTAGCTCAGCAGCAGTGCTTGCAATGGACCCAGTAGGGATGAGGTGAGCATAAGGAAGGCTAGAGATGTAGTAGTCAGGAAGATGGGAGGTGATGAGGCCCTGGATGAGAGTTTTAGCTATGTGGACAGAAAGAGAAGTCTGGATCTTGGAAATGTTCTGGAGGAACAAAGTGGTAAAATTTCGGCCTGGCCTGGATGTGCACAGCCTCAGAAAAGGCAGGGTGTCACCCATGCTAAGGCCCCAAGTGACAGGGGCGATGGCAGCGCTGTCAGCAGGGACAGAGATGAGGGAAGAGAGGAATTTGATTTTGGCCGCTTCAAGCTGAAGTTGGCAAGAGAGAGCTAATGGAGAATCCAGCACACTCCTCCATTACTGAATAAGCTCAGCAGTGCTAACAGGAGTAAACCTGAGATTTTGTAAGTAATTGAGAACAGAATTTAGGCTAGAGTGTCTGCCTCTGTTCTGAGTCCTCCAACTCAGAATATTTCAGTTAGGCATATCTGATTAACTACATACATATTTGTCAACTCAATATTTCTCTGAAATGGTTGGGTGGTCTGGGGATACATGAAGGAATATGTTGGTAAGTACCCAAGTCACTCCCCTAAATACAGGGATTGTAGTTTAGGGCCTGTGCACTAACACATTTGTCTGCCTCTGTGGAGACATCTATGTTATAATAGCTTTACTGGTGCTGTGAACGAGACAACATTATTACTTATTTCAGCAGTGCTCAGAGTCCCTGAGCTTGTGCCAAGCACTGTAGATTCATAGAGTCTAATGCCAGAAGGGACTATTGTGATTATCTAGTCTGACCTCCTGTATAACACAGGCCAGGGAATTTCCTTGAAATTAATTCCAGTTTGAGCTAGCACACATCTTTCAGAAAAACATCTAATCTTAATTTTAAAATGGTCAGTGATGGAGAATCTACCTCAACCCTCAGTAAATTGTGCCAATGGTTAATAACCCTCATTGTTAAAAATGTGCACTTTAGCTGTAATCTGAATTTGTCTAAGTGCCAATAATATGTCTTATTTCAACGGGTGTACAAACATGCCTCTCCCTCCCCTGAAGAATGTATAATCTAAGCAGATTAGACAGACAAAGGAGAAACAGAAGTGAAGTGATCTGTCCAACCACACACAGCACCTCAGCAGTAGAGCCAGGAACAGAACTGAGGTCTCCTGAATTGTTGGCTAGCACCCTATCTCTTGGACCACACATGTGTTATATAAACCAATGCCTTAGGGAACAATGTTGTAGTCTAGATTGACACACACACAAAATTATACTTGTTCAGTGGGTGGGCTCTTAATACTTTACTAGATGTACTCTGGAAATGCTACCCTAGTATTTTGCTGGTTGTCTAAGCCACAGCAGCCCAGGGAAAAATTCAACTCTTACCTTTGACTTTCCTTGATACCAATTGAAGTTAGAGGGGTTGGTTTGCTCACAAATTTGTATTCTTTATTTGCTTCTAGCCACCTGATGTCCTGTTTCCCATATTCTTACCACCTTCTGACTTATGACACCTCCATAAGAATGTCCTGCTACTTTGAGTCTATTATTTAGGAGTTTCTGTAAATGATAGAAAAATCTAGTTGCCAGCATTTTTAGTGTAGATCACACAAAAAGTGGCCTTGGAGTCTGGATTCTGCAAGATGCTCAACACTTTCAGCTCCCCCTTAAATGTGAGTTGAAAGCACTCAGCACATCACAAGGTCAGGCCCTAACAGTACAGATCACTTGCAGGATCTGAAGGCCTGATTTTCCTCTCTATATACTGACGTAACTACATTTACACAGGTTTACAACCAATGTAAGGAAGAATCAGAACCTAGGTCATTTCAAAATCAAACCTAAAGTGTGTGCTTCATCTAAGGGAATTTAGCATGTATATCTCATGCATCTTTCCTGTGAAATGAGTGGGCTGAATTCTAGATCTATTTGTTTTTTATTACTGAGGACAGTGTAATGCAGTGATTTAATTGCATTTTGGCTGGGTTGAAACACGATTTCTCACACAAGCAGATATGAGTCTCTGAATTTAATCCCCAGCAGTTGTCAACATAACAAAAAACCCACAGTGCAATTTGGTACGATAGGCAGATGAAGTTCAGGACTAGAGAAAAAACAGAAGTGAAGTAGGGGGAGGACAGCATTGCAAGTAAACACTGAGGCACAGTAGCAGAGCTGCCTACGGAGGTTCGCACAGTGTCTCCCAGCTCTGTCACTTCCCCATTTTCACAAATACTGAAAATGTCCCTGCCTCAGACAAACATTTATTTAAAGAGAATATAAAAAATCCCCACCTCCTTAGCACAGGAACAAACAGAACAGCACAAAGGGAGCATATTCACATCCCAATTGGGTGCCAGCTGCTATTTCTCCTACTCAAAGTAGCTCCGCTTTGGGGTTAGTTTTGCTTTGGTCTGTCCTTTGTGATTCTCAGAAGGATGGTAATTTCTAAAATAGCCCATCGTTTCACAGGTGAGATGGAAAATGTGTAGCCATTGTGAAACATGAACAGCAGCAGAGAGTAATTAGAAGTGACTCTGAAGTGGGGAGGGAAGATCAGCAACAAGCAGCCAATGGCAGTAACAGTCCATTCAAAGCAGAGTGGAGAGGCGCAATCCTGGGACCTTACAAAGCTCTTCTTGGCAAGTGAGCTCTGCGTCAAGTGCTTTGAGCCGCTCTGCATCATGCCTGTCAGAATACAGGGTTCCAAGTGCATAGCAGATACAGCGCTAACAACATTATTACATAATGGGCCTAATTCTCCACTGTCTCACACCCTGTGTATTCATTCAGACCTGACCAAAGCAAATCTCAAAATGCTGCTAATCTGATTTGATAGCATTTTACACCTACCTCGAAAGAGGGCAATTGACAAAACAAGGTGCATGGCCGTGGAGAATCTGACTCCAAGGTTTCAAACGTTGTCCTGTTCAGGCTTCTTGATTTCCAGTTATGGCGTAATTATTTAATCAGAGAACAAGTTTGTTTATAACCTAGGGAAAAAAAGAGCTCAATGAACGTAAAGACTTAGTTAAAAATAATAGCGTGCTTTTAAACAGTTTGACAAAACGGTGCCCAGCATACTGTGAGACTGGCAACCAAAATTCTTGTGTGAAAAGCTGTTGGCAGTATTGGCGTGACTAGTTTGATGGAATCTACAAAAACAACAGAATCTGCAGAGCAGAGGCCAGCATATCATTCCCATGCCAAGCTGGAAAGTTTTGGAAATTGCTAATGCTAGTACTTGGAACAGGTTCCTATTTGTGCACTATGAGTCAGATCACGATTCCACTTAAGTTAAATTTGCCATGAACTTCAAGGAGACCAGGATTTGACCCCAAAAGACCACCTAAATGACTTCACTAAAACCCCTTCTCAACCATACTTCCCCATCAATGCTTTTCAGCTGTAACCCACCAAAGCTGCTAATAAATATAACAATAAATAGGGGGATAATCTACACCCCTATTTAAACCAGTGCAGATTTTTTTGGTCCTGTTCATCTTGTGGTGTATACCAAATCCCTGCACTGAACACCCCAGATATTTGGATCTGGACCTGCACTGCTTGGCTGATCCTTGTCTCTACAATGCATGAACCCAAACCCCAGACTGAAATGCCTCCAAAGTTTGGATTCCAACTTCGTGGGTTAGGTCTATCTCTAGTTCTAGTTATATGTTTTGAGCATCTCTACTGAATTCTGACATCGTCAAATGGCGCCTGACCCTCACACATGTACATGGAGAGGAAGGGAGAACATATGTCTTGCGTGGCCAGTTCAAGGGTCAGGCACAGTTGCAGTCCCTGAATGAAGGGGAGCTTAGCACCTCAAATGGAGCAGGGAGGGGCTGGGAGGAGGAGGAGGATTCATGGCCACTCTGCAATAACTCACAAAGCAGGAGTGGCACAGGGAATTGAGGGGAACTAAGCTGCACACCACAAAGGGATGTAAGCAGCAGGTGCCTCTGTGCACTCAGGAGCTTGAGGAGGAATTTCCTTCCCAAGGTTCTTCAAGAGCAGTGCTGTTCTGCACTACCCCAACATAGAGCTGTTCCTAAACAGCACAGCTTGGCCCCCAGAGGTAGGGACGATGTGTTGTACAACACAGAGTAGTGAAAAAATCATGATTATACTGTGCTTCACTTCTATGAAAGCAGCTACAATCGTTTTATCAAATATACGCTCAGTTAGACTCTGACAGCTGGTGGGCTCAGGGTAGCGGTAATAGATGATCGATCCTTTCCCCTCCGGCTCATTGCTTCTAATCCAGCCCAAGTCCTCAGTAATCAAACGTGGTTACCCTCTGATGGCTGATTGGCGGCCTGTGTGAAAGGAATTGGTAGTCTTAGCTCCAGTTCTTAGAGAACAGCTGTCCAAAGAATAAAAGCATCACCACAACTGACAGCTGGCAGTGTCAGCAGAGACACAAGGATTGAATAGGTACGGAAAATCAACCACCCTATAGCGATGGCCCCTCCATGTCACGCTTGAGGCACATTGGCACAGCAGCCTGGGTCACTGCCTCAGCTATACATGACGTGGGGATAAAATAGAGGATATCAGTCTCCAGAGCAGGTTGGTTGGAACTTAATCATTGAACTCTGCTGTTTCATCAAAGCCAAAACCTTTCACAGCAAGCACGCAGTTGACTCTATAGCTGGGTGATTACTGTACTGGCCTGGTACACAGATAACCCTGGTTCAGGTCCCCGTAGCATCAGCTTTAGCATGATCCAAGAGTTAAAAAAAGTCCATTCTGAATCAGGCCGAGCAGGGACTTCTGTGATTGAAAGGTTTGGGGTTTGTTCTAATGCAGAAAGAAAAAAAAATATTAAAACCTTAAAAATTGCCACAAACCAGAATGGTCCTCCTCTTGTCAGCTCTATTCCATAACTGCCAGGCGGGCATCAATTTACTAGGCTCTCTGCAATTGTAGGATCTATTTGCTGTATTGGTTAATTTCTGCATCTGGGCAGATTTCCAATGACTCTCTGACTAATGAACATTGTCTGGGGTTCACTGTATGGTGTTGCCCCATGAAACACCTTTGTTACACCTTTGACCCCCACACCTATCCCTGCACCTTCGATTTGTCCCTTATAATCTATTGGCCCATTTCTCCCATTTTGGTGGGTTGCTAATCTCGTTCCTCTGAGTGGGACCTTGAGGGAGCAGTCACCAGTCCTGGAGGTGGTCTTTTGCAGAGCCTCCACTGCCTCCTAACTGGCTTTCTTTGGTTAGCCCCTGGTCAGGACAGTTCTTGGCTCCTGGCCTATAATTAGTGGTCTGCATCAGTCTCTTTTGGCTGCGTTTCTGGAGGCAGCCTGGTGCAGAGGTGTTGGTCCTTCACTATCCCAGGTCTTTCTACCTCCCTTCCATCTCTAAGTTCTCTCCTTTTATAGCAGGCATTCTGTCCCCTATTGGTTACAGCTGTGGGTGCCAGCGTTCCTGATTGGCAATAGTGGCAGTTGCATGGGGGTGTAGTCAGGCTGCTTGCTTGTAAGCAGGAGTGGCTCCCCTCCTCCTTCTGCCTCTGCTCAGTATGGGGTTTGTAGGTCCCATTACAGGAGCCCTCGTTCCCCAAACTGCAGGTCAAAGAAGCAGCTGACAATTTATCAACACCATATGTCCATAACGACGTGTGATTCTCCACCACCTTGCACTTTGTGCAGTCACTTACACTTATTCAAAGTGAGTGAAAAGTAGGTGTGGTGAAGCACCCTTCTGATATTGTAGGAGCTCACACGCACTTTGCACAGGTGTGAATGACTATAGGAGGTACAAGACAGTGAAGGGTGGTTACCTTTGTTTGGCTGATTAAAAACAAAAGCGCACTATCAAGAGCCTGTTTAAACTGTGATTATTTTATGAATTAAGAAATGACAAACTATGTTCTTAGGATATTCTGAGATACTGACGTATCATAGCTAGTATCAGGGGGTAGCCGTGTTAGTCTGTATCTACAAAAACAACAAGGAGTCTGGTGGCCCCTTAAAGACTAACAGATTTATTTGGGCATAAGCTTTCGTGGGTAAAAACCTCACTTCTTCGGATGTGGGTAAAAACCTCACTTCTTCGGATGCATCCGAAGAAGTGAGGTTTTTACCCACGAAAGCTTATGCCCAAATAAATCTGTTAGTCTTTAAGGTGCCACCAGACTCCTTGTTGTTTTTGTATCATAGTTAGTATCTTGAATTTCCAAAGAAAGGGTACTACATTGATGGCCAGTATGGCAGCAGCCACTCCATGGCTAAGACTTACTGCAGAGTGTAAACTGGGTTAATCATAAAGAGGACGGCCATCAATTGTTCTCTGTTTCCACTGAAGGTACGACAAGAAGTAATAGGCTTAATCTGCAGCAAGGGAGATTTAGGTTAATGGACTTGGACACACACACAAAAAAGAAATCACACACAGGAAACTAATAATCCACAATATAGGAACACCCCTAAAAACAAAGAAAAGAGCCCCCACGTGGGAATTCCATTTTAGATCATAACACAGATTCTGCACCTAATTTCACCAAAGCTGTATTTGACCCACAAACTTGTCAATTCATGACACACTGAACCTGTGCTAATGTCCTGGTCTCATACCTTTAGTTCTCTTATGCCAAACTACTGTAGAATAAACCATCCTAGATGATGGCACAGCATAGTGTGCTGGGCAACGAGATGCTCTCTTTTACCGTTATGGTCCTGCTGCATTGACTAGCATATAACAGACTTTCGAGTGCTTCAGCCATTCAAGAGAGAAGTACAGGGGGTTCTTTTAAGAACTGTAAACTGTATGTTAATTAGTAATAGAGAGAGGGAAAAGATGCATTAGTTTTTTGTATGTTACTTAGTGAATTTGAATCATTCAGAGAAAGAAAAGGAAAAGATGCATGAGTTCAGTCTATTGCCTTACCAATTCAGAATTATTCTCTACAACAGATTTATGAATACATTCTCTAGTCTGTGTTAGAAGTCCCAAGAGATGGGTCATCTAGGACTTTCCTAGGGAAAGTATTATGCAGCCTAATAGATCTGTGTCAGGAACTTTCCCCTGATACTCAGCCGTTTGTAAAAGTAATTATTTTATCATCTTTCACTTGTGTATCACCTTTAGCATGAGACAGATGTGTCAATGATCATAAAACTCTTATTCAGAAAATTAGTTATTCATACAATTAAGGTAATCTGGCTTTCTTTTTCAGTGACAGGTTTATGTGTGTGTGTGTTAACCTTTATCAGTGAATAACTGTGACTCATCAGTAATCAGACAGGATGGCACAGATTACATTGGGTACAATAGACAGTAATGTTATTAGGCAGATTGTGACATTAACAGGAATGACAAAAACAGGATGTTAGCTCATAATGAGTATGATTTAAAGGGTCTTGGGTTTGGAGATTTACCTAACTTGAGTTCATGTCCTGTTCTTGAGGTAATAACCATACAATGGGAGGGCAGTGGGCAGGTCAGTACAGGAAGAATGAGATATTCCCACCCTCCACTAGTCTTGGGGTCACACCTTGAGTGAGTGTGAGTAATTCCTAACCCTCCCTGCCAGGGTCGCAGCAAAGTCTTCAGCTGCAGAGGATGTGGAGAGGATGGTGATGAAGTATATGCCTTGTGCTGGCGACCAAGCATGGGCCCGTCACTACACCCATGGGCAGATGATGCTCTTTAGCTCAGGTCAGTAGCTCATCTAGGAGAAGCACAACTCTGAATACAACTGCTGCACCATATCAGCTGCTAAGCTTGTGGCATCTGTTGCACCAGCGCGGAACAGCTGCACGGATGAGAGTGTGGGAAGGGCTCTGCACAAACCTCTCTCACTTAAATCCATTCATAGTGCAGGTTGTTCAGCTACCTCATTTAACCCAATCAACTCACTGGAGTCCTGTGGCGATGGGGAAGTGGTGACAGGGACAGGTAAAGGATGCTGCTGGCCATCCTTAGTCACAACTCTGCACACAGGCGGCCTTAAGGTGATGGTCATTGTCAACAGATCAGGGCACACATAGAGCTTGTATCCTCCTGACGTGACAGAGGCCTTTTTAGGCACAGCGCTGCTCTCCCTAGTCCTGAGAAAGGGGACTGAAAAGGAACCCTACATACAACCTGCCCTTTCAGTACCTGTCAGGCTACTGCTCCTACCTGGTCAGCCAAGTAAGCAGTCAAAATAAAACTAAGATTTACAGATTGACATTGGGGTCATGGAATGTCAGAACCCTTCTTGACAATGACCAAGGACCGGAATGAACAACAGCCCTTATTGCCAAAACAGTGAAGAGGTATAACTAGGGCCCCACCAAATTCACGGTCCATTTTGATCAATTTAAATGGTCAGAGGGTTTTTTAATTGGTCAATTTAACCTTTTCAGCTGTTTACATCTGAAATTTCACTGTGTTATAACCCTGGGGGTCCCAACCCAAAAGGTACCAGGAAGTGGGTCTGAACTCTCCTCCCTCTTCCGCCCCCCCCACTCCCCCGAGCTGCCATGCAAGGGAAGGACAAGTCCTGTCCCTCCCCAACCCAGCAGGGACTCGCAGCTAGGCGCCCGCTGGCTGGGGCGCTTCCAGGAGCAGGGGGAGATCGGACCCACCTCAACAAGTCTCCTCCAGCTGCAGGAACCTCTGGGGCTGGAGCTTCCTGCAGCAGGGGAGGCACTTTGAGGTGGTCTAATCTCCCCCCGAGAGCGCAAGCGGCCCTGCAGGGGAGATTAGACTTCTCCAGCCCAGCGGGGACTTGCAGTTAGGAGCCCCCTGACTAGGGTGCTCCCATCAGCAAGGGGAGATCAGATTTCACGGGGAAGGGCTTATTTCACAGTCCGTGACACATTTTTCATGGCCGTGAAATTGGTAGGGCCCTAGGTATAACACAGACATCACTACCCTCAGTGAAACCAGACTTGTTGATGAGTCCCAGCTTGAGGATGTGAGAGCAGGCTACACCTACTACTGGATTGGCAAGGCCAAGGATGAGCTGAGACAGACAGGGATAGGGTTCGCCATATGGTCTCATGTTGCCCGCAAGCTTGACTTGCTCCCCAAGGAAGTCAATGACCAACTTAGGATGCTCTGTGTAAACTGGTCCAGAGACCAGTATGCCACCATTATCAGCATCTATGCAACAACAATGACTGATACAGATGAGATCAAGGAGGCGTTATAAGAAGATCTCAGCAGGGTCATCACAGGGTGCCACACCAAGACAAACTCATTGTCCTTGGAGACTTTAATGCTCATGTGGGAGCTGATTCTGACATGTGGAGGACGGCGCTAGGCCAGTTACTTCTCCTCAAGTGTGCTGAGTTCAATCTCACTATTACCAACCTGGCCAGCATCTTCCAACAGGCCAACAAATATATGACAAAATGGATGCATCCCAGTTCAAAACAGTGGTACATATTGAACTATGAAATTGTAGGGTCTAAAGCAGGGATCTCAAACTCAAATCACCACGAGGGCCACATGAGGACTAGTACATTGGCCCGAGGGCCACATCTCTGAAACCTTTTCATACAACGAAACAAAAGTATAATCAAAAATGAAAAAAATGAAGAGTAATATAGTATGCTATTAAAAGTCAATGCATTAACTTTTTAAAAATTGTAATGCAAAAAGTCAGTGCTAATTTTGACAGCCATTTCATTTTTGGCCACTTAGCTGGCAGCGTTTTGCATCAATCAGAGCACCAATATTAGGTTTGATATCCTGAGACGAAACCAATCTCAGTGTTGCTTGCAAGTGTTCATCAGTGAGCTTTGACCTTAACACGGATTTGTTAATCTTCATGGAAGAGAAAAACTGTTCACCTTTATCTGTACTTCCAAACATTGCCATTACCCTTGCGGAAGCAGAGAATAACATGGGAAATCTTTCTTGTGAAAGAAACCGGTAGAATTCTGGAATTCCAACATCTGTATACTTCTGCTTCAAAATGGTATCACGCTGAAGCTCCATTAACTCCATCTGCATTTCCTCTGCAACATTGTCAATTTCCACAGCAAATGGTGTGGAAAAAAGTTGAAAATGTGGTTCAAGTGCCTTGAAATCTTTAAACCGCACATCAAACTGTTTGTGTAAGTTAGAAATGATATCTGCATATTCTTTCAAGGATTTGGGTTCAACTTTTCCTAAGGAATTCAGAGTCGAGAAATGGACCAAGTTGCCAGCAGTCAGCTATTTCCCCCACAAAGTAAGCTTGACTTTGAATGACTTAACACTGTCATACATCTGTGATATCACCTGTTTTCTACCCTGAAGCTTCAAGTTCAGTGCATTCAGGTGATCAGTTACATCTGTTAGAAAAGCAAGGTTGCAGATGAAAGTGGAATCAGCAAGCTGTGGAACCTCCTTGTTTTTTATTTTCATGAAGGAATCAAAGTGCAAAAAAACACTTCAGAACGTTTCCACGACTCAGCCATCTAACTTCAGTGTGATACAGAAGTTCCCCATATTCGCTGTCCATACTTGCTAGAAAAGAAGTGAACGGTCTGTGATTCAGCCTTCGTGCACGTATAAAATTTATGGTTTTAACAACTACATCCATAACTTCCTTCATGTGTAGACTTTTACTACACAGGGCTTCTTGGCGCAAAATGCACTGTATACTGGTGAAGCTAATTCCTGGTATATTGAGGCTGTTCAGTTTGGTCTTCAATAATCCAACCACACCAATGTTTTCAGAGCACATTGATGGCGCACCATCGGTAGCCAAAGATACGAGTTTGTTCCATGGCAGTGCAGCTTTTTCAATGCACTCTTCCAGTCCTTGAAATATGTCCAGTCCCGTCCCAGTACCCTTCAGTGACATTAAGTCTAGCAATTCTTCAGTTATATTCAAATTACAATCCACACCTCTAATGAACACTGCACACTGTGCGGTATCTGATACATTTTTGAATGCTTGGGCTTGACAATGCTGTTACTTAACTGTGGGGATTTTAGGGAACTAAGATGCACAAATGTAATTGAATTTTAATGGAATTTGAGCACATTTCCCTCAGTTGCCTTTAACGATCCCAGAATTAGTTCCCATTCCCCCTCATTCCTCCTCCTACAAATGGACAAAGAAGCTTTTGTAATACACCAGTGCTATCTAGTGGGCACTAAAAGTCCATTATCTGGTGAGCCTTGGTCTTGTTTATCATCGTACCCCATACCCTGTGTGACTTCCAGAACTGGAGGGAAAAGTACTTTGTCCTCTTAAACAAGCAACAAATCCAGCTAGAACCTGTAGGGGAAGCTAAAGCAACTTGTATTAGCTGATCCCAGTCCTTGGAAAGCCCAGTGCCTTCAGAACTCTCTTGCTGTCCTGTGTGATCAGCAGCAGACTGCTGGCTCCTGGCGTTTCTGGATGAACTTCAGCGCTGGCCCGGGAGGGGCTGTTGAACCATTGACCAACTCCTTCACTGCTAACTTAAGTCTGGACTGAGCTCCTGCTTCTGTGTTCCACTCGCAGAATTCACTTGGCCAGCACTGCCTGTTGCGAGCCCTTGCTACAGCCTGACACCTTGTGGCTCATTAGCTGCCTTCGTGCACAAGTTTGGCATTGATGGCAGAGAGCACAAGAGCACCCGGCTCAGGGTGTTTAAAGACATCACGAGTGGCTTCCCTGCTGTTCGAATGACTTCACTCTCTGGGGGCTGGAGCGTGCACCCTGGGAGCTGGGCCGCCATTTTGTTTCCCAGCTTTGCATTTCAATGGCGCCAGGTGGCCGAGCCTGACGGGCACTCTGTGCATGTGACAGGAAGCTGACATGGGGACTGATGGGCTAAGAGCCATTGGCCCTGAGCATGCGCTGAACCTCATAGAAGGCAGCTGGCAGCACCTTTCCACCTCAGGTCACAGCCCAGAACAGCAAGGGGCTGGGATGCAGGTTTTGAATCCCTCCCCCCCCCCCCCCCCCCCCCCGTTGTGACCCCCTTGTGTCATCTCTCTGTTAGAACTTCCTTTGTGCGGAGCTGAGGTGCCTTCTCCTGCCACTGAGACCAGTGGGATCTCAGGGTGCTTTCCCTGCAAGGCGCTCACACAATCCCAGTCTTCCCCTGCATCCAGGTGAAAGAGCGCACCCTAGTCTCTTTTGCAGGCTCGGGTCTATTCCACTGTCTTGTCCCCGGACCATCTCCCGGTGCCATTTGGCCACCTTAGGTTTTTGTAGTTTCTCTAATCATGAAACACAGCTGTGAGCTGAGCTTCACATCCCAGCAGCCTATTGGGCCAGAGCTGTCAGCTGTCTTCTCCAGGCCTGACACCTTAGGCAGCTTTTGGAGGGGGCCGAGTACGTACTGAGAGGTGGCTCAGCACCTTGGAAGATTGAGCCTTACTGGGGAAGCAATGGGAGTTGTTAAACTTGAAGGATAATGAAAACTACAGAGAATATGCTGGACTCCAACAGCTTTATTAATGTGAACGCAACACATTCATTAACACCTGTAGCTAGAACCACCACAATACATCAGCAAATTCACATCTCGGAAGACATCAAAGCAACTCTAGTGCATCAGACACTGCAGTGCACAGTAAAGGGAGTGCTCAGAGCAGTGGAGGGGCAGGTCACTGGACTGCCATGCGTAATCCAGAATGGTCACAAGTCTGCCTCCATTTTCACAAATATTAGCAAAAAAATAAGTTGCAAGTCAAATAGAGTTCCACAGCATCACTAATAGCAAAGTGAGGTAATAAAACCAAACAACTTAAAAAAAATATTTTAAGGTTGACAGTGTCACTTTAGGCCGTCAGCTTCAGTTTTCATCCGAGGTAAGTTTTCTTTTTAAAAAACATTGATATTTATATTTTTCTTTAATCAAAGGCCTTTTGCCTTCATCTCAAGAAAATGGAAAAAATGTGATATGCAAGAAATGAATGCGTGAAGGCTGTCACTGTACCGAGATCCTGCATTTCTAAGGCAGCACCCTTCGAGAGCAACGTGAAGAATTCCATTTTAACACCTCCACATCCCTTTGGAAAAATGACTCAGATGCATGTAGCTTCCAATTTGGCCCCTGTGTACAAGTGTAACTACACCAATAGCATGGCAAGGGAAGTTTCAGTTAAGGTAGGCAGGGTAGCGTTTCATACACATTGACCTGGCAGAACAAGCCGGTAATAACCGGAAGAGCTTCTATAGAATGAATTCACAAGCAAGACATAACAGTGCTTGTTAAGGGCAGAACATTCAAAATCTACTCAGCACTGGTTTCTTTCTTCTCTTATTGAAGTTAAAGGTAAAATTCCCATTGAGCACAGATAGGACAACACTGAAAATCCCACCTTAAAGCTTTAACTCACTCAAAGATTACAAAGTATTAGCGTGTAGTGGGGTGGTTATTTTTTTAACCTAAAACTCAACTTCACTGATCTATTTTACCTGTTTGCCTCCCTGTTGAGGTTGTTTTCCAGCTTGTCTAAGACACTCCCCTGCAGTGTGCATTTTTTTTTTTAAAACAGTCAGGATTATCTGCAAAATGCTTCAAACACACTTAGTGTGACCTGATTAGGAAAGGAGGGACTGAGTCATCAACTCTAGCATCTACAGCGTTTTTTCCTTTCTCAGCAAACAGGAGAAGGTCATAAAACCAGAAATATTTTGTGCATTGCTGAATATCCATAGCAGAAGATTTTAATTCTATTTTTAATTAGGGTGGACTCCACACATTTTGTCATAAAACTAGTGAGGATAAAATTTCCCTCCTTCCAAAGATAGCATTGTATTTGCTCCTGCAAAGTATGTCCATGTGTAAAGAAGTCATTGTGAATGCAAAATAGACCAGTTTGGGACTCAAGTACCCATTTGGCTACACAATGCATATTCTGCAGGCACGTTTCCTGTTTGTGCTTACGTGTATTTAAGGCCTGATCCAAAGCCCAATGAAGTCAAAGGGAGGCTTTCCATTGATTTTTATGGGCATTGGATCAGGCCCATATTTTGCAGGCACAACTTAGGGCACGTCTTCACTACCCGCCGGCCGGCGGGTAGCAATCGGTCTATCAGGGATCGACTTATCGCGTCTAGTGAAGACGCGATAAAATCGATCCCTGATGGCTCTGCCGTTGACTCCGGAAATCCACCGCGGCAAGAGGCGGTAGCGGAGTCGACGGCGGCGCGGCAGTGGTCGACTTGCCGCCGTCCTCACAGCCAGGTAAGTCGACCTAAAATACGCCACTTCAGCTACGCTATTCACGTAGCTGAAGTTGCGTATCTTAGGTCGACCCCCCGCTGTAGTGTAGACCTAGCCTTAGAAGCACCTCAAAGTAAAGATACTACTAATTAGGTCTGGCTGACCTGATTTGGATTAAAAAAACCTAATCAAACAAACAACATACCCCATCCTGCCCATCCCCAATCTCTAATTGAACCATACCTGCTGTTCAGATGAGTTTGGTTAAAGTTTTATTTGGCCATTATTTTAGATTTATTATACTGTCTATAATTTATAATATATGTGCTTGGTTTTGGAGTTTATTCCTCCAGTGCCAATGTGGACAAGGGCTGCTGGCTTCCCATGAAGTATGTTCGGGAGACAACAAAACATTCTGAAGAGGGCTTTATTGCTATTATAACAGATGTGTGTTGTAATTAGAATATAATACAGGGAGACAAAGGTATTGCTTCAGTTTTTTCTCTATGCATGCTGATGACTTGGCGCTTTTCAGGACTGCAATTTCTTTATGGCAGGGACCAAATCTTGCCATGTATTTGTACAGCAACTAGCACCATGGGGTCTCTGGGCACTACTGAAAAACAACAAATAAATAATATCACAGTTGCATGGTTGCCATTTGCTATTTCCTAACACCATGCTATAATTGGCATTACTATATTGTCCCTGTTTCTATAAATGTATTATTTATAGTTTCTATTAATTAAATTAATACATTTCATTTATTCAGAGTGGTCCATTCTCACACTGAGTCACATGCAGAATTCTCATGAACATTAATAGGGGTTATGGGCATGCCTCAGTGTGCCAGTGAGCCACTGTGCTCAGAAACAGAGGAGCCAAGGACTGGTTATGGGGAAAGGATCTTGAAAAGGGGCAGGTGATGCAGTGGGTTAATGTATTATACTAACCTTTCGCCTCTGGAAAACTGGGTTACAACCTGGCATAAGGCAGCAGAGAAATCAGTTTAGTGATCTCGGCATAACGCCCAGTGAGAGGACAGATTCCGATCTAATTTATTCTGTGTTTAAACCAGTGTAAATGCCATTGTAAGTAATGGATTTGGTTTACACTGGTGTAAAATCTCAGAATCTGGCCCACAGCCAATACACAAAGTATCGTTCAGGGCAGTTACTCAGGGAAGGGACAAGACTGAAATATGTGAAGTTTTGCAGGTCAGGAGTGTGGTGCTATAACACCTTTGGAGGTAGAGAGGCTTGTAGAGCAGCTCTATGCCTCATTCTAGACAGTGCTATAAATCTCTTGCTCTCATATATATTAAAAAGAAGAAGGAACTAAAATTATATTTAATAAATTGTAACTTCTGCAGTCTCATTGGGCCTGCTTCCCTGGAAGTCAATGACAAAATCTCCCATTGACTTCTGTGGGAGCAACACGTCTGAATGCTCTTTGCCTGGTAGCTTTAAGTTTGACTGGAAAGATGCCATGTACTGGGGACAGCCCAATGCATCATCCAGTTCTGCCATGTTAAATATCTCACACAGCATAAAACACTTGTGGGGCCCAAGCTCCTGAGCAAAGCCCCATGGATTTCAATGGTAAGAACCAATCAAATAGAAGTTAACTGCCAACAAGCTGCTTTAGGGTAACACTAAGCTGCAGCTCTACTCAGCCTCTGACTACCACATTCCCTTTCTCATAAAGAGCGGCCTTAGGAATGGATTTTCGCCGGCCGTTCACAGTGCTGCTGAATCTCCTCTGCGAGGTCGAGGCACCGCAGGATGCGCCACTTCTCAGCGGCCAGCTCTTCTCTGGAGACCTGGCCCAACAGTTTTTTGGCAAAGAGGTTCTGATCTTGCATGAAGAGGCCCACAGCAGACTTGGGGGCCTCAGGGAGGTTCTCCAGGCAGCCACTTTTGAAACAGAAGTTGATTTTCTTATCACGTCTCAGCCCTGGTCCCCTTTCTTCAATCCATGTCAGAGGTCTAATGTGAGAGAGTAGAAAAACAAAGGACATTGAGGAAGAAATAAACCCACAGGGTTATTCTGTTTTTCCCCATCACTGGTTAACAGTAAATGCCCATCTAAAATGTTTTAAAACTTTGATACAGATGTAAGCCAGGGCCTGAATAGGCTCTCCCCTAATGTCTTTTGGTGAACTGGGAAAAGACTTCAGGAGTAGACTAAATTTGCATAGACACACCCATTTTGCCTAAGTGATCAGAAGACAGACCTGCTTTGCCAAAGGGATCACTTTTGGCTATTCTGGGTGTTACGTTACACCCCATATTCTTCATAGAAATATGGTTATGATATAAATATGGCATAACTAAGATATACTTTATGCGAGGTGGCTCATGCAAGGTACCATTCAAAAGGTTGTGATCTACTGAATGTATTTATCCAATTTGTATGCACGTATAATTTTTTTATCTGGAGCTAGGAATATTGACCATGTATGTGTATTTCAAATGTGCTACTTTGGGTGACACCTAATACTAGCCCTTCAGGTACAACAATGAAAAAGTCAGACAGGGCTGACGACCCATCAGCAAGGACAATGGCCTGTGAAAGAGCTTAGTCTTCCTGTGGACGCTCCAAACAGCCTGCGAGTAATGGCTGCTACGACCCCGGAGAGACATGTGACTGAGTCACCTGGTACTTTTCCACTATAGGGGAATGGGGACCAAACAAAGGATTCCCGCCTTAGGTAAATCCTTTTTAAGGGCTGGGGAGGGGGTTGATCGGGACTCTCCTCCATTGCCTACCCAAGAAGAAGGACTGCTGAAAGAACCTGAAAGGACAAAGGAACTAACCTGAAAGGAAAAGCAGGGATGAGTCCAGACTGAGACAGGGGTCCAGTCTGTAAGAAGAAATAACTGGAACTCTCAGCTACTGAAACTCTGCAACTTATCTAAAATAACCTTTAGGTGAGGAATTACTTCTTGAAACCAGTCGCTAAGATCTTACGGTTAGTATGCATGTTTTATTTTATTTCCTCAGTAATCTGCTTTGTTCTGTTTGCTATCCCTTATAATCATTTACAATCTGCCTTTTATAGTTAATAAATTTGTTTTGTTTATTATTAAACCCAGTTTGTACAATTTCTAATTGGGTGGGGGAGAAAGAAGTTCTGCACATCTCTCTTCACATTGAGGGAGAGGGAGAATTTTTATGAGCTTGCGCTGTGCAGATCTTTCTATACAGCGCAAGACAATATTATTTTGGGTTTATTTCCCAAAGGGGGTGTGCAAGTGAGTGCTGGGTGAATCCCCTCACACAGTGCTGACTTCAGTCTGTGTCTGCAGCTGGGTGTGGCCCTACCTGTCTCTGTGTGTGTGTGCACGCGCGCTGTAGGAGGCCGGAGAGCTAATTCAGCAAAACAGGGAGAGAGAATCCCGGTGGTGGAGCAGGAGGGGCTGAATGAAACACCAGTACATCACGTGGCATCCCGGATGGGGGGTCTAACCCATCACACTGGCTTAAAATTCACTTTAGTCTTAGACACAGGGGTAATGAAATGTTATTATGCTTATTGTATGACTAAAGGGCAGCAGAACTGTATTTAATATGCCCTAATTGAGGGGTTACCCTAAATTAACATCACTTGCTAAGTAGGTGCCAAATCCAAGTGAAAGTCAGAGAGGGTGGGGTCAGATGTTCCTACCTGGTGGTGTGGATTTCTTTAAAGGGTCCTAAAAGCCATTTGATCCTCCGCCTCTAGTGTATAAAGGCAGAGCTGACTAGACTCAGTTGAGAGTCCTGGTTTCTTCTCAGTGATCACTACAGCTAAAAACACTGACAAACTCATTTAGGGTCTGAGCCTAAGACCTGATAGCATGGACAGTATTGTGGTGCAAGACAACATAGAGGGAGCATCAGCAGTGAGGTTCTCTGCTGTGCAGTGAAATCACTAAGGGCTGAAATCACTAGGGCAGGGCTAGGCGGAGGAAGCTCAGAACATAGCATCGCACCTGAAGGCAGAAGCGGTAGAAGCAGCAACACTGGCAAATGGTGACAGAGGTGGCAGCAGCAGCATTGAGCAGCTGTAGAGACGGCAGTGTCATGCAGTGGCATCGCTGGGTTGGGTCTCAAGTTGGTTCTGTTTGGTAATGCTGAGAGGAACCCCTAGATACTGAACCCATCCTGTGTTACTGACAACATCACCTGGCAGAAGGGTTACATATGGTGTGTTCAGGTAACAGGCTCGAAGAGCAGTAATTAATGTAACACGGAAGGACTGGGTCTTGAGGTTACAGCAAAGGATTTTGAGTATAATCCCTGGGTACTATTCCCAACTTCTGCCTTTGATTCACACTGTGACCTTGGCCAAGTCCTGTAAACTCTCCCCACCTCAGTTTTCCCATCTGTATAATGGGGCAAATAATATCTAACCACCTCACAGGAGTGTTGTGAAGCTTAGTTCATTAGTGTCTGTAGAGTGCTTTTTGATTCTTGCATGAAAGTTGCTGTACATGTGCAAAGAAGAGAAGGTGCCGAGTTCCTGCTGAAGATACCTAAATAGCATGGCTAATCTGCTCCTGTATCATTATATTACTCACTTCTTGTTTGCAGTCTGAAAATGTGCTGTCATTCTGGAATAACTCTTTTCTTTCTGTTCCTCTCTAGTGGCTGAGGTGACAGTGAGGTCTCCGAAGAGGTCAACGAGCCAAGTCAGGCGGGCAATTCCGCTGAAAGCTGGGAAGCCTGATCGCTCTTCATCCAAGGCACCACCTATAGGAATAAGAATGAAAGGACTTGAGATGTGGGAAAGGAACCCCCACCCTAATCAGCTACATGGAGTCAAGCAAGGGGAAAGCTCTGAGGGTCAGTCTGGGATGGGAGCCTCACGGTTGGGACCCCAGTAAATCTAGTCTGCTGAAAAGGATCATTTGATGAGCTACACAACAGGATATGCTGCCCCTTTTCTGTTGTTCTTAAAGGTTGAAATCTATCAAACAAACCTTTCAAGTCTCTCTTGCCCTCCTCAAATCTTGATAACTCAAGGAAACTCTCCCACTATAGCATGTGTGTGCCATCTGTCCCATTTGGGCCAGGACCATCTCCGGTTTCTGCAGTCTTGGCCAACGACCCAGAAATCTGCTTGGAGCTTCTATTGGGACCAGGTGGGAAGTTTGAAGCTGCCTGTTTATCCCCCTTTTCCAGCCTGAGCTGCTCTGCCCTATGCTGAGGGCTGCAAGAGCCAAACAGAGGGCAGCAAAGAGCACTGCCGGGGAAAGGCAGCAACCACCTACCCAGCCAGCTGTTACAGCTGATGAAGATGGGCGGGCAGAAGAGGGCATGGGAAAATAATTGCCACCCAGATCTCCATCTGAAGGCAGAGAGGAAGACAGACATAGATACAATGAGCGTGCAGGAGAACCCTAAGGATATATTGGGGAGCACTAGTATATGGGTTCACACAAGGGGATGGGGGAATGAAACCTTTAATCTCTCCCACCTCTTCGAAGACAAAAACAGGGGAGGAGCCTGGGGGTCCTCAGTGGACAGTGGGGTGATTTTCAGCAGCTCTCCATCCTCTCTGGAGACCAGGTGAGGATGAGGGGGCTAAAGGGACCTCCCCAGGTCACTGATACCCCAATGCAGAAAGAGAGCAGACGACACCTGCGAAGATACTAGAGGAGAACAGGCTTGCTGTCCTCCATCAAAGATACTGGGGAGGGAGTAGCAGGCCACAGAACCTTTCTCCGACACAGGCAACTGCCAGTAGAGGGAGACGGTTGTTTGAAGGTCTCTCTGGATGGGTCCTGACTCCATGACTCAAACTACTACAGAACAAGCCCTCACACGAGTGAGTGAGTGAGTGAGTGAGTGAGTGAGTGAGTGAGTGAGTGAGTGAGTGAATGAATGAAGTTGCTAGCATCTCAGCAGGACAGGCAGCCTGAGTTTCTTTAACAACCGACCTGTGAAATGTAATGTTCCTTTGACAAGCTCCTTCCCAGCCACCTCCTTTTTCAGCTGCTTGTACTCTTCTGTCAAAAGTTCAATGTGCTCCACATGGAGGATTTTACCTGTCATTGAGAAAACGAAGATCAAATGGGATTACTAAAAGCTTTCTGCATGAATCCAAATCCACTTCTAGGCAGTAAACCTTTTAGCAATCATCAGTGTGAGCACACTTCAAACAGCCTTATCCGTGGCTGGCAGAATGGTGCCAAGACAAATCGTCAAGACATTGCACTAGGGATCCAATTTTGGTTCATTGTTCTCAGGGGGCCACACCTACAGTCCACAGTTACAGCAACTTTAGCAAACAACGGCAGCATTTTAGTGATTGACTTTAATAGGAATCGTGTGAATGAACCGACCGTAATATGGTGTCTTGAAAGTTGAGGCACTAGCCTTCAAAATGCAGCTTGGGTGAAGTCCTAAATCTTAGACTGGGAGTTCTGTGGAGCAAGCCCTGTCCTTCTGCAATGCCTCAGATAATGGAGCCCTGCACCTTGTTTGAGGTTCTTAGGCACTACCACACAGATGTAATCTAACGTCCTTGTACAAAGCTAGTTACAACTTTGACATTAAGGATCATCACCTTTCTGCTCAGCCATCTCCCAGAGCTCACGTGCTGTGCTAGTGGACAGCGCCATGGGGTACTCGACAAGGACATGTTTCCCAGCCTCCAAGAACATCCTAGAAGATATGAGAGAGAGAGAGAGAGAGAGGTCTTTAAAAGATGCTACCTTATTCATCTCTCTTCCTCTGAACAAACTCTTTCTTACTCTAGCAGCCAACCCCATCGCTAGGGATGTGGAAATAGCATGAATGAATGTGTTGAGAGTGGGGGTAATAAAAGGCATTTTCTTAGGGTACATCTATACTGTGATTAGACACCCATGGCTAGCCCATGCCAGCTGACTTGGGCTCACAGGGCTCGGGCTAAGGGGCTGTTTAATTGCAGTGTAGACATTCAGACTCAGGCTGCAGCCCATGCTCTGGGACCCTCCTACCTTGCAGGGTCCTAGAGCCCAGGCTCCAGCCCAAGCTGGTTAAGTCACATGCCTAGCAGATTTGGATTCTATTTCTGCCTCCACCACGGACGTCCTGCATGACCTTGGGCAAGTCACTTAGTCTCTCTGTGCCCCAGGTCCGTATGAGGAGGATACTGCCCTATCTCACAAGATTGTTTTGGCGCTTAATTCATTCATGTTTGGAAAGCTCGATGAGATCCTTAAGCAGGTGCTTCAGAAATTCAGGTTACTAGGGAGAAGATGGCATGGATGAGAGTGTCAGGAACCAGTTGGTAGGGAGGGGAGGGGAGGAATTGAAGGAAATGGTATTTTCTGAATCCAATTCTTGTATTTCCTCCAAAATACATGTAAATCCAACAGTACTAATACATGCATGCAGCAGAGCACCTGTCTCATTTTACCTCAGATGGGTAAACCTCAGAGTCACATTTACTTTGAGAATATGGGGATTATTTTACATTGCTAACAAAGAGGAATGTTTCTAGACACAAATTCATTCTTTGATACAGCACGTTCCATTGCATAGCAGTGCCTAATGTAAGGAAGTAACAAGCAGAGAAGAGGAAAAGAGAGACACATACCTGACATTCTCCTCATGGCTTTTGTTGTCAGTGCTGATGATGGCCGCCTGGATCTCTTTGTTTCCCAGAGCATCTTGCAGACTAATCTGCTTGACCTCGTTAATATTACCGAGAGTTCTTCTAGTTGTTCAATAGAAAGAAATTAAAAAAACAAAACATCACAACCACAGGCCGCGCTCCCCAATTATTATTGGAACCTCAGTCATAGACCAAGATCCCATTGTGTTAGGTGCTGTACAAACATAGATCAAAAAGATAGTTGCTGCGCCAAACAGCTTAAGTACAAGACAAGAGACAACAGGGGGATACAAACAGACAAGGGAGCAAAAGAAAACAGACAATATCGGTCAGTTTAATGGACAGTGGTCACAGCACACCAGTGGCCTAATCATTGTAGGAATCATGGCAAAGGAGAGTTTAAAGGAGGGATTTGGAGGAGAGATGAGGAGGATGTTTACAGGGAGCTCCTCCCAACATGGGGGGCAGCAAAGAAAAAGCACATAGATGCTTGTTTGAAAATTTAACAGCTGGGTGGTGAAGACTGGCATCATTGCTAGAGAAGAGGCAGGAGTCAACATCTTAATAGCGTATGCGAGATGAAGGTAGGATGAGGATAGGCCATAATGGCCCTTGAAAGTAAAGATGAGTCATTTGTGTTTGATGTACTAGAGAAGGTGAAGCCAATAGAGGGACATAAAGAGAAGGGTGACATGGTCAAAGTGACATGCTAGGAGAATTACCTCTGTAGCAGCATTTTGAATTATGTGTTAGACTGGCACAGTTTCCCAATAGAAGTGGTGGAAGCCAAGTATTGCTTGGGTCATTCAATAGTAGATCTAACACTAGAAAAAACACCCTAGGAACAAGGTTGCATTGGCAAGGAGATGTAATGGATGGCCTAATAGGTCTTTTCTGTCTCAAACAGATATGATTAAATATAGCTGGAAAATACATCCACAACCCGAGATCCCCATACGTTCCACATAACTATTTTAAACCATTATGCTTTGTTGCTATAGTGCAGAAAGCCTGACAGGAATGCTCTGAGATAGCAGCACTGTTGTGCAGATTTACTTAAGTTTCAGCCACATGGTTGCTGAGAATAAATGATACTGCCACCTAAAAGGTAACCTTATTGCACAGCCTACATTATGATTTGTTCTTCAAAATCCACATCTGGCTTCAAAGACAAATTTTACAGCAGAGTCGCCTTACCAGAGTTCTACAGATGAATTACTTATAGACACTGGAACAACAGTGCAGCTGCTTAAAGCCTGTGCCATCCTACAGCAGAGTTCAGTCATTTGGTTACATTTCGAGTCTCTTTTAAAGGCCTGATCTTACAGGGCTCTGAGCTCCCTCAGCTTTCCCTGAGCTAAGTGAGAACTGAGGTGCACAGCACCTCATTAGAGACACTCAGCATCTCTCTGGACTGAGTCCTAGATCTGCTTGAATGATCTCATTGAGGCACTTTGCAAAGCTTCCTGCAATCATTAATCAACCTAACCTATGGACACTACGCGCTGTCACATAAACCGCATTTACTGTGCACCCAGCAGACCTCCTTGAATTATTATATCGGAGAAATGTATCTAAGATGAGCCTGGAAAGTTATACATGCAAAGGGGAGAGAGTACATGGGGGGCAAAAATAATCTCTACACCATGCTCATTAAAACACATAACTGAAATATCTAACCTGGATACAAAGCCAAACAGTTTCAGGTGCTCAGAAGGGCTGGAAGGCATCGGATTCAGCATGTCTCTTATCCGCACAGATCCAGCAATTCCGATCCCCACCACCACAGTGCCAAACATTTTGTTAGCCTGAAACAAAACAAAAATAGATAAGTCTAGAAAAAAATGCATTCTGTTAATATGCTCCCCTTCCCCTGCATTATACTCCCACACTTTAGCATCCAGGCAGCTTGCCAAAGACACCCTGATGTGTTGCATGAGGCTGAGTGCACTCATATCTTATTGAAGTCCATGGGATCTGAGGATGATCAGCACCTCACAGGACTGGGGCCTGAAGACGCTTGTAATTGACAGCCAGTATGTCAGATCCACAGTACAAGGCTGTTCTTTCCCCAAAACGGATAGGCAAATCTTAGAGAGGACAGGGATCTTCTCGTTATATAGCACCTTTTGCCCAGACTGATCCCAAAACATTTTGCAAAACTAACAACATTTGACACAAACTATATTCAGGGTTCACTCCCTGAGCCTCTGCAATGCAGCTTTCTCTGGACTGAAACAAAGAGCGTACAGCAATGTTTCACAAAACTTTAGGACAGGAAGTGAAGAATGCCCTTTTCCAGTTGAAACTGCTGGAGAATTTTAGAGATGCAAAAGGTAATGACCTAACTTATAATTTGGCTGGAATACTGGGGTGACATCTCTACTCTTCTGAAAAGCACCATGATCTCTTTAATGACAAGTGATCATGACCTCAGTTTTCCTTCTCACTGAAAAAACAGCACTTTCAATGGCAGTCCCCTACTGTCATAAAGGAGCATTAGCAGGAGACAGTGGCTAGGTCTACACTACCCGCCTGAATCGGCGGGTAGAAATCGACCTCTCGGGGATCGATTTATCGCGTCCTGACGGGACGCGACAATCGATCCCCAAATCGACGCTCTTACTCCACCAGCGAAGGTGGGAGTAAGCGCCGTCGACGGGAAGCCGCAGAGGTCGATTTTGCCGCCGTCCCTACAGCAGGGTAAGTCGGCTGCGATACGTCGAATTCAGCTACGCTATTCGCGTAGCTGAATTTGCGTATCTTAAATCGACCCCCCCCTTGAGTGAAGACGTACCCAGTGTGATCCAGTGGTAGGGTCCTGAACCAGGAGTAGAGAGAGCTCAGTTCTATTCTCTGCTTTGCCTTTGACTCACTGTGATGATTTAGCCTTTGAGTGGCTGAGTATTCCCCCTGGGGATAATAATGCTTATTCACCCCATGTTCTGCTTCTTCTATTTCATCGCTCTGTCTTCTCCCCTTCTCCTTTGCTTGGTGCAATACAATCTGTTGATTAGTTACTTCCTTTCAAATCTTTCCTAAAACCTCATCTTTTCCTCAATGACTCTTGTCTGATGGGATCACAGCACAATATGGCACAGCTGCAGGCTCTCACTGCAATCCATTTCTGAGACTGCATTTTCTAACTGTACTGACAATGCTAAAGGTCAACTGCTACTAAGGAATTCTATCAACTGGCACTAAAGAGTCTCACGTTGCGTATGTTGCATCTGGGTTTTCGCCTCTATTTATGTATTGCTGTCACTGCCGACATGGCTCATTTCATGTTTATTGTCTGTTCTGTATTATCCAGTGAAGTGCTCCGACATACCGTCTTGCTTTAATATAAAGCAAGAAATGATTGATGTTGCAAGAGTCTCCATTAGAAGCACAGCAATGTGCAGTAACCAGAGGGTGGCATGTGATGTACTAGCTCGACTCACCAGGGAACAAAGATGCTGTTGAGCCCCAGGCTTGATTTTATTTGGCCCACAGAGAGATGAGATCAGAAAGATCACCACCAGCGTAACCCATTTCAAATGATCGACATTCCCTCTGAACAAATTCTGGGCCTTATTCACATTTACACTAATGCTCCTATAATGCCATTTTCCATTGCCAGAGCCGTGTCCTGTGGGCGTAAATTACACTTACACTTGAAGGGCAGGGTAAATGAGACTTAAGTCCTCTGACAGAGCAGGTGGGGTATCACTTGGTATAATTTCAGTTGATGGTATATTACCCAGAAATCCTACAATACATTCTGTGCTAGCAAGCGTAGAGTCCACAGAAATGCCCACAACTGGTGAACAGTGGGGAGGTATGCCTTACTGATACGGCACAACACAATATTTTTTTCTATTTGAGAAATCAGCTAAAGAAAAAAATATTTGCACATTAAGGCCAAGTTTTGTCCTCTGATACATTACAGGAGCTTCCTGGGTGACTCAACACAGCCACAGAGTACCCCCTACATACAGTGTGGGCAGCCAGAGCTAATCACCCATGCGATGATGGCAGAATTCTGGCAACAGACCAGCTGGTGAAGAGCATGGATCTGATGTGTCCATGTAGTTTTGGGAGCTGTTTTTAAGGCAACTGGTGTCGGAGGCTGCTAATATTTTTTACTGCTTTCAGGTATCTCCTACTTCAGTTATATCTGCAAGCAAGAGTACTGCTCCAGTGGTTGCTACGCTCTCTGGAAAGCTCTGTAGGCATCTCACTCCCAAGCAGTGCCTTTCCCTCTCTAGCTGTTGAACTATATTTCAGTCCAGAAGGGGAGAGAGGGAGGGAGCTGAGCCTCTACTCTCATTGCCAGAAACAAAATACTATTTTTCAACAGACGCATAGGATATTGCACATGAAGCCTACAGCTACCCTTTGAAAATCTTCCCAAATTTTGCCCCATGTAAAATTAATGACCTCCCAAAGTAGACACATTTGGTAGAGGCAGGAAAGAAGCTTTCAACCCTGTAACAAATCCTGTTACTAAGCAACCCGTTGTCATAGCAACTAGCCATTCAGAGCAGGTCCCTAGCTCTTTAGGGCTTTAGAGGTTAAAAAGAACACCTCAGTCTTCACCCAGAAACTAACAGGCAGCCAATGTAGCCTGCACTTATATGTAGATAAAGGGAATCAATATGCCAGCATTACTGCTACTTGTATTTTATTCCTCTCAGTCCATTCACACACCAGATCCTGAAACTGTTCAACAACCAAAGAAAGATCAATCTGATGTTACTGGGGCCGCCATGCATTTCTGAGAGCAGAGATCAGTCCAAATCATTATTTCTGTGATTAATTTTTTTATTGGTTTTCATAAAGAAACAGACAGTGAAAAGTACAAAAAGGCAAATGCCTCACAGCCTGTATACATTTCCAAACACTGCATGCTTCATGGGATCTCCAACAGAATTATGCAATTTGACAATTGTGACAACAAAAGCTGCAAGACCATATAATGCTACGTAAGCATAAACGTTAGAGTGGGGGGGAAACAGTGTTAAAATAGAAGACATACGTAAATAGGGAGGAAAGAGAAAGGGCTAGGTAGAATGGAGGTCTGGCATTCTTTGAGCCATCTCAAAATTTTTTTTATCCAAATGTATGTAGAAATGTGGTCCAAATTTCTTCAAAATCATATAATTGTTCTCTACGATGATAAACTCCTCTTTCTTTGGCTGCTAACTCAGACAGGTCCAAATACCACGGCTCTATTCTAGGCAAAAGCCTACTCTTCCCCTTTTGTAAAACCACTCCCTTGGCGATCATTACAGCCCTCAAGAATAGGGTTGCCAACCCTCACCCACACCCCCTCCCATACCCCAACCCCCTGCCCCAGCCCTGAGCCCCCTCCTGTACCCAAACTCCCACCCAGAGCCTGCACCCCACATCCCATCCCTCACCCCAACCCCCTGCCCTGAGCCACCTCCTGCACCCAAACTCTCACCCAGAGCCCACACCCCCTCCCATACCCCAACCCCCTGCCCCAGCCGAGCCCCCTCCTGCACCCAAACTCCCACCCAGAGCCCACACCCCAACCCCCTGCCATGAGCCCCCTTCTGAACCCAAACTCTCACCCAGAGCCCGCATCCCCTCCTGCACCCCAATCACCTGCCCCAGCCCTGAGTCCCTTCCCATACCCCTGAGCCCCCTCCAACACTTTGAACCCCTCAGCCCCATCCCCCAGCCCAGAGCCTGCACCCCAACCCCCTGCCCCAGCCTGGTGAGAGTAAGAGAAGGTGGGGAAGAGCAAGGGATGGAGGGAGATGGAGTGAGTGGGGAGGCGGGGGTAGGGCAGTATCTAGACCAAATTGATATGTTAGCAAGTGTGGTAAGTACTGCCACTCCACTAAGGGTGGCAAGTCATCACGCTGCTTTAGTGCTAGAGAAGGGAAACACCCTCATGACTGATTAATTGGGAAATCCATATGATGCCCCTGCTCAGCCAGTTCTTCCCAATTACAGGTTTGTTCCCAATTTGCAAGTTTGAGTTGCCTCAGATAGGTGCTTTTGCATGACAGTTAGGATGAAATGGTTACCTCATAGCCAGAATAGCCCAGATCCCTTAGCACAGCCACCACGGTAGACACTTTTGTTTTTCTCCATCAGACAAAAAGAAGAACAGAGGGCACCCCCCGGGGGAACTGGATGCATTAACGTATGTTCAATTTCCACCACCGTGAGTATAAGAGTGTTAGACATCTGTGACATGATAAAAGCCTAACAGTAGTTTGGATTTGGGAGGTAGGTCTGGGAGCCCAAACCTCTCCCCCCACCACCTATAGGTAGCTGGATTTTTTAAAATTATAGTTGTGGCCATTGACCAAGGCCCTGCCGGAAGGCTCTACTAATGCTATACATTTTTTAAATAAGACAGAGGGATATATATATATATATATATATCTATAGATATATAGATATATATACACACATACACACACACACAGGTGGCCCACTTAGAATAGAGGACCCTAGGCAGAATATTGATTCCTATTGTGTTAACTCTTCCCCACAAACTCGGGGAGAGAGGATGCCCCCTATCTATATAATTAGCTATTTGACAAAGTACAGGATCCATATTTATCTTCACTAGTTTATTAATATTTCTTAGTACTTTTATACCTAGGTACTTGCATCAGTTTATTTGTAGAAATTCCTCTGAGAGAAAGTCCCACTACACGACAACCAGGAAATTGCCCAATAGTTCTGATTTTTCGCCAATTTATTTTGTAACCAGATATTAATCCAAATTTTTAATTAGTGACAAGGGGGCTGCAATTGGAGTTTTTGGCTTGAATATACAAAAGGGCATCATTTACATATAACATCAATTTCTACTCCATGGAACAGAGCAGTCTGCCTTAGATATCTGGATGAGCCCCACAGTTACTGCTAGGGGAAAACCTTTATTTAAATACGAAATACTGGTTCTCTCTTATTATTTCAAACCTTCATTCTGGGCCAATTGAAATTGACAGCCTATGTTAAAAATCTATTAAATTGTTTAAATTAAATACAAAAAATAATATTAAGCATTACACAATTGCCTCCAAGTTTTAAGAGGAGTCAAAGGCTAAGCACCTGGATCCACAATTTGTTGACGTGCTAAACCAACTTTTGACAGCAGTAGCCTCTTCTGCAGGTGCAGAGAGAGTATTTTCTCAGGTTCAGCTGGTCTATATTACAAAGTTAGCTTGACATAAGTCACCTTGAGTCAACCTAGTGGTGCATGTGTATACACTCAAATATGTCTCCTGCCACTGGAAGCAGCCTGTTATGGCAATGCAATAATACCTTGTCCTGATTGGCCAGCTTGGAGAAGGGGTACAACACGGAGCTGCAGCAGTACTGCGTAAAAGTGAAGGAACTGTTAGGCGTATTAGAAGACCAGGAGGCCAACTGTCAATCTGCTGTCGAGCCACAAACCTGCTGTTTTTACAACAGGCTGCATGCCATACTTGGCAGAAACCCCGCCAGCACTCAGAGCACCATGGATACCTCCAAGGAGCTCAAGACACAGATATCCACCTTGAACAGTGAGGAGGAGGAGGAGGATGGAGGACATGCAATCGGGGGCAGGGGTGTCCGGCTATGCTACGAGCCAGGATCTGATAGAGACTCCACTACAATCTAGTCAGTCCTGGCAGTCAAGCACAGGTGAGCCTGATACAGGGGAAGGTAAGTGTGCGAATGCATTTCCCTTCACAATGTTTAATTGAAGTGCCCAACGTAGCAGGACACGAGTATCGACTTTTCATGAATTCACCCATACTAGAAGAGGTACAACAAACAGAGGCAGACTAGTTATCTGCTTTTCATTCTCCTGTAGAGTTAGCCCTACACCCCCAACATTTCACATGGCATCGGGGTAGGCCTTCCTACCCCTATTGCTCCATCCCGGGGGACAGTAAGGAAAACCACAGCTTCACATATGCTGACCTTTGACAGCCTCGGCTGGTGTATGTGTAGCTGTAATGAACTGAAATGTACATGAATGCTCTTTCCCCTTGTTAAAGTTCTGCTCCATTAATTTCACATTTTTTTATTATAATTGTTTTTTAATTGCAATTTTTTGCACTGATTTTGATACCTAATAAAAATCTGTTTCTGATAAATTCATCTTTATCACTTCACAACAAATGCTGCAGAATACCTAGCGGCACTGAAAGCACTCACTACTTATTATTGTACAGGGCGACAGAACTCATAGGATCAGTGACAAAGAGCGTAATAATTGTGAATGAACAGCAAGCACTGCAAAATGAATAGGTGCATTAACCGTTATATTCACAGATGTGCACCAAGCACCACACAGTTCTTAACAGCCCCCAAAACTGCAGGGCCAGATAGAGCACAGTCCACCACCTTACTGTGGCTCACTGTTAAAGTGCTCTTTCAAGGCCTCCCTCAGCCGCATAGCTTCGCTCTTGAACTCTTTTAATAGCCCTTGTGGCTGGCTGTTCAAAATCAGCAGACAGCCGCTCCACCTCCGCCCTCCACCGCACCGGTAACTTCTCCCGCTTTGCCTTACAGATATTATGCAGGACACAACAGATAGATATTGCCACGGGGATATTTTTCTCACTGAGCTCTAATCTTGTGAGTAAAGAATGCCAGCATCCCTTCAATCTACTTAAAAGCACATTCAATTGTCATTCTGCACCTGCTGTGCTGGTGGTTGAACCTTTCCTTGGTGCTGTCAAAGGGGGTCAGTGTATGCCTACATGAGCCAGGGGAGCAAGGGGTAGGCTGGGTCCCCTAGGATAACTATTAGCATTTCAACATCACCAATGGTAATACACTGGTAGGGAAAGGAAGTCCCTGCTTGCAGCTTTCTATGCACTCCTGTGTTCTTAAAGACGCAAGTGTCATGCACCTTCCCTGACCAGCTAACATTAATGTTGGTGACGCATCCCCAGTGATCCACCAACGCTTGCATAACCATAGAATAGTAGCCCTTTCTGTTGATGTACTCTGTGTCAAGATGGGCTGGTGCCAAAATAGGGACATGCGCGCCATATATCACCGCACGGCAGTTCGGAAAACCCATTGCTGCAAATCCATCCACTATGTCCTGCACATTACCAAGAGTCACCATCCTGTGTAACAGGAGACAATTAATGTCCCTATACATTTGCATGACAACAGCCCTCACTGTGGATTTTCCAACTCCAGAATGATTTCCACTGACCAGTAGCAAGCTGGTGTTGCACACTTCCACAGTGTGATTGCCACTCGCTTCTCAACTGTCCGTGCACCACTGATTTCACTGTCCCTGTGCTGGAGGGCTGGGGTGAGCTTGGCACACAAATCAAGGAATGTGACCGTATATATTTTAAGTTCTGAAGCTATTTTGCATTGCGATGCGATCCCACCAGTCAATGCTTGTTTCTCAGGCCCAGAAGCAGTGCTCCATCATATGCAGCTGCTCCATGACTGCCATCAAAACCTTGAATTGGCTCTCACTATGTCCCACAGCAATCTGTCTTCCATGAAACTGTCATGTCCCCCACTGCTGCAGTTCTTCCTGCGGATCTGCAAATACAGGAGGATAATTTATCCTGTGTTTGCATTGCTTGTGATGCTAGTGCAGAGCAGTGTGGGCTCCATGCTTCTGCCAGAGATGGCAGACAGTGAGAAGTGCTGCACAGTTTTGTGGGATTTTTAAGAGGCGTGAAAATTATGGGATATGGATGGCATTATGGGATAGAGAAAGAATTAACCCCTGCATGACTTGTTTTTGCCCCACCATGCACTGCCATAATTTTCTAAAGAGAGCGCACCAGACAATGGCAAGCTGCATACTGGGATACCTACTCATGGTGCACCACACCATGCATCGACACAAGCACTGTTGGTGAGTATGCACAGTGCCAATGCAAGAAGCCAAGTATGGATATGCATGAGTGATATACTAATTGTGGAAGTTTTATGCCAATGTAAGGTGCATTGACAAAGTTTGTAGCATAGATATAGCCTTCAACAAGTTCAGTTTACTGTCTAGTTCCTTCACTGTTGAGACACTGATTGGGAATTAAAAAACAAAAACTAGAAATCTTGTTTGCCTTTTCCAATGAATAAAAACTAGGTGAGAGGGCAAGATCTACTAGTTCTAAAATCTTGAAGGACATGGTGACAAAAACACAATCAGTTCAATTCATTAACTACACTTAACATTTCCTTTGTTCAATAAATCATTTAGTTTTAAGTAAATAACGTGTTTTGATAAACTTTTTTCTTATGTATCCAGCACTTTTAAGGTAGTTTTATTTAACCCCCCCAAAAAAACCCCTTAAAATTGATTTTTTTGTATATGGAATGTATATTTTTTTGTATATGTATAATGGAATTTGAATTTCTATCCAACTAGAGCTTGATGCAAATCACAAGTAAAAAATTAATTATCTGGTAAATAAAAAATGCATCATTCACCATTTTCTAACATGTAAGTTAAGCTATCTTAAGTAAGTCTTAAACGAATGTGTATAGATATAATGTGTCCTCCTGGTTGGCAAAAAGAACACCAAATTTAGTGTAAAGGCTATATTTAGTTACAAATCAACATGTTTTAATGGATACCAATCAATGAGAATCAACCTCTCTTTAGGAAAATAATTTTAAAAGTTTAGATGCAACACACTATTAAAATTGATAATTTAAATGAAAGTTTCCTGCCTTCTGATTTAAATCATGATTGACAGTGATTTAAATTAATCCAGTCTGCTCAGTCCACTGTATTCGTCAAGCAGTAAAGAAGCAAATACTATAGTCTGATCTGATGAGATTTGTATTTGGTTAATGAGTCAATTCAAATTCTCAGATGAAATTACCTATTAATAAATCTCATGATATTTGGGCATTTACCTGCCATGGGACCAGATGTGTCCAACATAGGGTTGAACAAAAATATCAATGCTCTGAGTTATTTGTTTAAACTGAGAACCTGAATCTACCAATATGTGGATAGTCATTAGTAGCAAAAATAGTGGAAACATGACCTGAATACCCTTTCTCAGAGTGAGTATTCCCCCTCAGTGGGAAGAAATCATACATACTTGTTCTTGAGACATTTTTCACAACACAGAAGTAGGCTCCTATGTAAGATCATAACTTTACTTGTCCTTATTTCTACAGTTTGAATGCAGGAATATGTCTTCAATGCCCCAAATATCTGATGATGTAAACACCAATTGCAATGTAATCCATAAATATAAGTGCCTACTAACCAATGTTGCCAACTCCCGCCATTTTATCTCAAGTCTAGCAATATTTAGCACCTAGACACAAATTGATTACACAAGAATCTTAACATTCCTTTTTGCAGGTTATCAAGACTTTTGGAAACCATCTCATAACATAATCTGAAGAGTAAACATCTACCACAGGTTCCAAAAACCAATATAGAGATGCTGGAGTCATAGCCACTGAGGACAGATCCAGCTGATTTAAAGTAAAAGTCAAGGTAGGCAGTCATGCCTTTGGTTTCCTACTTGCTGATTTAAAGTGTGATTAAAATCAGTAATTTAAAATCGCTTTGATTAAATCAACCCACCTTGGTACCTGCTCTAGTTTTTTTGTTTATTAGTTTTTATTGTAACAAGAGCTTTGCCTGATGTTAAAGGATTACTGTGATATTGCTGATTCTACCATACCTTGGCTTCTATCATACTGGGAAAAAGTAGAATAAACCACATGACGATACTTGTAACAGCATCAAAAATTCATTTCCCCTTCCTTCTCCCCTGCTAAGTGACCTGGTCAAAGACAAAGGCTATTAAGAAGGACTAACTGGACTAAAGAACTATGCAACCTGTGAGGAAGGAGCACTTTGCATTGTTCAGCAGTAACCTCTCTGGCCTATTAACAGTCACCGCTGACAGCCTGCAAAAGAAGTCCTGTCTGAACTAGAAGAATGGTGGCTACAAAATGGAATGTGATGTCTTGCAGGATTGCAGCGAGTTAAAAATTACTCCCGTAATTGGGAGAAGGGACCACATGGGATGGTGGGAAGTGAAAGGAGGAAAACAAATCTTTTTATTCACTGGTAGCAGTATCTTCAGTTAGTTCTTCATCAACAACAATCCAATTCTCTCATTGAGATAAATTGCTGGGGGCTGTATTATTCTATGCAGAGCTACTGTTACCCATCAATTCTTCTGCTGCTCTTTCTAGGCACTTACTGTGCTCATGATGTCCACTGACACCCCCACTGGGAAATGCTTGATTTATTCAGCAGCAAATAGGTGCATAGTACTGGAATATACATGGAAAATTGAGTAGTATAACAGGCATATTCTAGCTCAGTGGTTCTCTACCAGCGGTATGTGTACCCCTGGGGGTACGCAGAGATCTTCCCGGGGTACATCAACTCATCTAGATATTTGTCTAGTTTTACAACAGGCTACGTAAAAAGCACTAGCGAAGTCAGTACAAACTAAAATTTCATACAGATGACAACTTGTTTATATTGCTTTATATACTATACACTGAAATGTAAGTACAATATTTATATCCCAATTGATTCATTTTATAATTATATAGTAAAAATGAAAAAGTAAGTAATTTTTTAGTAATAGTGTGCTGTGACACTTTTTTGTATTTTTATGTCTGATTTTATAAGCAAGTAGTTTTTAAGTGAGGTGAAAATTGGGGGTACACAAGACAAATCAGCCTCCTGAAAGGGGTACAGTAGTCTGGAAAGGATGAGAGCCACTGTTCTAGCTGGAGCTACCAGGAATATTCAGCAGCAGAAAAGTCATGTTCTGCTTGAACATGCCTGAGAATTTAGTAGCACAACATATGCGTTCTACTTGGATGTAATAGTAATACTTAGCAGTCTTGTTGCACTTTACATCTTCAAAATGCTGTGCAAATACTAATTCTTACAAAACACCTTAAAAGTGAGTGAGTTTTCTTCTCCATTTCAAGTGACTTCCCCAAGATCACAGATAAAGCCAATGCAAAGATAGGATTAAAACGCAGATGTTCTTAATTCTTTGCCCCAAGTTCATTTCTCCAGCCATAAAGCCTCGTCACTGAATCATTAGAAAGTTCAGGAGTGCAGCAGGTGCATTTGGCCCGGACGTACTTAGAACCTTCAGCAACAGTCAGGAATTTAATATGTTAACGGAACACAAAATAAAAGTCATGAAGAACTTCTCTCCAGACCACTGAAAGGGTTTTCAACTTTCATTTGTTGAAACACCCTTGTATGTTTTCCCTAAGGGGGTTTGTGTGTACGTGCGTGCGCAGCTGTTTTTTATTCTTTGTTTTGTGGTCCTTGTGTGTTATCATTCTGAATTCTCAAAAATAAAGTAGTATTACATTACAACCTTCCAGCAAGAGTATTTATGTTTTTATCTACTCTGTTCATAGGTCATGAAACTTAAATTCTATGACAGCTTTCAGGAAAGCACATGGGTTATGGTAGGAGTGCTTTGACACTTTGGAGCCCACACTACTGCTCTTGCACGGGTTTGTCAGCAGACAGTACACTAACAATGGCCTTTGAAACAGAGCAAATTATTCCTTCCTGACTATTAATGACCATTTACACAACATACATGCAAATAGTTTAAAGTTTATAGATACACCTCTTTTCCCAGGCCTTCCAAACTGATTAAACCCTAGTCTTCTAACTGACTGGCAAAATTGCAGGCAGCACAGTCTGTATTATTAAGATTTTCAGTGTCTCATCTTAAGCCATGTAATACTATGGTAATAGGTGCCTAAATGCTTGTAATAATAAGTATGACTCATTATAAACATCAGCTGTTTCCAATATTAATATTTTAGGCAGATCTTAAGGGTGGAAAACAATCTTAAAAATACATATCTCTGGAACCCCTCTTTCCACACTTATACCCTCAATTCTCTACTGAGACAGTCTAGATTCTCAATACAGACTGAGGGTCCATTCCACCATCACTGTGTCCAGACATATGGGGAACATAAGAACATAAGAACGGCTGTATTGGGTCAGACCAAAGGTCCATCTAGCCCAGTATCCTGTCTACCGACAGTGGCCAATGCCAGGTGCCCCAGAGGGAGTGAACCTAACAGGTAACGATCAAGTGATCTCTCTCCTGCCATCCATCTCCACCCTCTGACAAACAGAGGCTAGGGACACCATTCCTTACCCATCCTGGCTAATAGCCATTAATGGACTTAACCTCCATGAATTTATCCAGTTCTCTTTTAAACGCTGTTATAGTCCTAGCCTTCACAACCTCCTCAGGCAAGGAGTTCCACAAGTTGACTGTGCGCTGTGTGAAGAAGACCTTCCTTTTATTTGTTTTAATCCCATTAATTTCATTTGATGGCCCCTAGTTCTTGTATTATGGGAATAAGTAAATAACTTTTCCTTATCTACTTTCTCCACATCACTCATGATTTTATATACCTCTATCATATCCCCCCTTAGTCTCCTCTTATCCAAGCTGAAAAGTCCTAGCCTCTTTAATCTCTCCTCATATGGGACCCATTCCAAACCCCTAATCATTTTAGTTGCCCTTCTCTGAACCTTTTCTAGTGCCAGTATATCTTTTTTGAGATGAGGAGACCACATCTGTACACAGTATTCAAGATGTGGGCGTACCACCGATTTATATAAGGGCAATAATATATTCTCCGTCTTATTCTCTATCCCCTTTTTAATGATTCCTAACATCCTGTTTGCTTTTTTGACCGCCTCTGCACACTGCGTGGACGTCTTCAGAGAACTATCCACGATGACTCCAAGATCTTTTTTCCTGATTTGTTGTAGCTAAATTAGCCCCCATCATATTGTATGTATAGTTGGGGTTATTTTTTTCCAATGTGCATTACTTTACATTTATCCACATTAAATTTCATTTGCCATTTTGTTGCCCAATCAAAATGTTCAAAAACTAATATAAAGCAATGAGAGAGGCTGCCCTAATCTGACAAGCTGACTAAATGAATGTTCCACCCTTTATAAGATTGCATAGCAGAAGCCTTGCACTAGGTGGCTGGATTCTAAAGTTTATAGTTAGAGGGCCAAATTCTGCTCTTGGATATACACCCAGTTCTTATGTGGAAGTTAATCAGGGCCAACACAGCCATCCAAGGGAAGAATTAGGCCTTGACTAGGGTGAAAGGAGAAGGAAATTAACAAATAGATCTACTTGTATTTTAACAAAAAATCTCTCTTTTCAACTAGTTTTATAATGTAATTTTAAGAGTCCATGAAGTACTTTGCATTATAAAATGCCTTATATAAATTCTGGCTGGAAGACAAACAACCCTGCTTACAATAGCTTCCCAACAGCATCCTTTAATTAAGAGGCTGCTTATAACTGATTTATACACACTTCCTGCATTCACATAATATGGAAGCAGAGCCAGTTTGGGTCAACAACAACAAACATATATGAGACTTCTCCTAAATCTGCAAGACCTATATCCATTTTTGCAAACACATTTTGCATTTGTGTGTGGGGAGATGTTGTGATGGATCAACTTCAAACACTTTCTAGTTAGGGTTCAATGTAGATAAGCATCCCAAGCATTTGAGAGATGGCAAGACACCACCAGCTATGGTGCCAGCAATACACCAATTGTGCTTCTCTTCAGAATCAGCCAATGCTATCGCAGAGACCAGTACCTGCCTGAAGGCCAGATTGATCAAACTAAACCCAAGCAGGACTAAAGCAATGCCAGTCCAAAGGGGAAATGCTTTAAAGAATTAGCTGAGATGCTAATTCCACCAAAGACATGCTCCACCATTTGTCAAAGCGGTGTGAGGTCTCTGGTTGTGGCTGGACCAAGGAGTAACAGGCAGGTAGAGACAGTGACAAGAAATGCTATCTTTCACCTCTCAAAATAAGCTCCAGAGTTTCATGTATTTGTCACTTCCAGTGTAGGCAAATGAAATTTACTGTCTAGCACTGAAGATGGTAGCAATGGAGAGCCTCCGGATCCTACAGAATGCAGTAGCCCACCTCTCTAATAGGATTGGCCACTGTGGGCACATTACCCTTGTGTTTTGATTCCTCCACGGGCTCTCTGTTCACATCCTGATTTTCAAAGCTAAACAACAGGGCAGGACCCGGCTCCATCAATGAATGCATCTTCATCCATGATACACTGAGACAGCTGAGTTCCTCTGGGACAACTCAGATAAACCAGAGAACAAGGTGTGAGAGATCCCGAAATAAGACACTCTTCCTTGAGGAGGCTCAGCAGTGGAATGAGCTACCAGAATCCATCAGTTCCTAAACAGGTTGCCCACAGATTGCTGGAAGGTTACATGGAGCAGGCCCTAACACCCTTGCAAGTACCACAAGGGACTGCAGCTGCTATTCCAGCCCATATGCTGAAGCAGCAGACACAGAGTTGTGCTGAAGCTCCGCAGCCTTCTCATGGGTTGTCAGAGGATGAGTCCAACCCACTTACTGCCCAACACAAAGTGTGTGTGGGGGTGGCGGAGGACAGGTTTGCATAAATTTCACCCATACATGTCAGTGTCCCTTCAATATACACACAGAACTCCTATTAACATTGTGGCAGAAACAGACATGAACTAGACATGTGGCTGAGGGAAGGGAAGAAGAGACTCATAAGAGGGTCTACTTGTAGAATCTCTTTCTCCTGGCCAAACTCACAGGTACCATGGGGAGTCTGATGTCATAGGATTTACAGTAACGATTCAGAAACTTTCAGAGGCTCCAGCCATTCCTGTGACTATAAGGAAACTGCTAAGTTCGTACGACTCATGCCTGAACCACAAAACTCAAGAAGAATAAATTCTAAATATGTTACTATAAAATCCAGCTTGGACTGATACCCTCTGCTAGATCCATGTACTGGGCACACGTCTCCTCTCTACTGAGCAATAAGGCTACTGGAGTTTAAGTTTCTGTGATCTACATGTATAAGACATCCTTGTTCATGTAACTGAACATGTAATCATTTAGACTCCAATTAAGTACCTCCTGTTTCCCACTTATTGTTAATGCAACTTTCAAACAAATAGCCTTCCTACTTTCCTCAAGAAACTGAAGCACTATGCATCTGCACACACATTTTTTGGACAATGTTATACATTTGATTAGTATCTAGTCAAAATCATGAGAGGACTAGTAGATAGGACAGTGTTTCCCAAACGGTGGGTCCTGTTCCACCAGTGGGTGGCAGGAAAGTTCTAGATGGGTTATAGGCCCAGTGTGGAGAGGGGGGCCCAGCAGGGGGTAGGGGCAGGATTAAAGAGCAAGTCCACCCTGCACTCACCTCACAGTGGTGGCTCCTACCCTTTGGGGCTGGGCCCAGCTATCTGCTCTGGATGTTGCAACCTGGCGCTGCAATGCCACGTGCAAAGTTGCAGTGCCACTCACTCAGATTTGGCCCGGCTGCCCTGCTGTCATGATGGAGGGGTGGCCAGGTCAAACCTGAGTGATTAGCATTGTGACCCCATTCGCCAGGCCATAATGCCCAGAATGGGGAGCCAGGCCAACCCCAACCAACAGGAGCTACCATTATGGGTTGATTGTGGGGCAGGCTCACTCTCTAACCCCCTGCCCCCGGCCTCCCTTCTGCACTGTATTAGGGGTGTAGTGCTCAGTCAAAGGGTACTAACGGAGATTGTCAATGCACCCTCGGCAGGGCAAAGAGGAGGCGGCAGTGGCGAAGGACACTGGCCTATGAACACGCCCCCCCCACCCAATTTGGACCCTGGGTGGGCCACAAAAAAAGACAAAATGCAGTTGTTGGTCACTTTAGTAAAAGGCTTGGGAACCAATGAGATAGGAAAAGCCCTTCAAATCTGCAGATATCTGCTGACCACATTTGTGGATCAGATGCAGATACACATTTTATATCCACGCAGAGCTCTAGAGATAGGTCACTGGCCTAGGAGCTGTCCAAAGTTCTGCAACTGACCTGCTGAAAAACGGAAGGCAAGCCCTTTCCACACACCCCACCCCGTGTCTCTGTTTCCCCTTCCACCTCTCATCTGTGTTGCCTATTTAGATTACAAGCTCCTTGTGGCAGGGACTCTCCCGTCTCTATTTTGCTTAATACGAGGTTGGGGCCTGGCCCCAACCTCAGTTGGGCCCACCGGCCACTACTGTAATACAAATAAAAATAATAATGGTCATTTTAAAATATTATGTGTTAAAAACATTTTCAGATAGTACAACTGCACCTGAGTGCCTCTGCCAATTTTGGGGGTTTTACCCCAGATTTCCTTTTTAGGGAGACAATGTGGCCTACAGGATAGATCACTGGACTGGGATTCAAGACACCAGTGTTCTATTCCTGGCTCTGCCATTGGCCTGCCATTGGGTGACTTTGGACAAGTTACTTTGCCTCTCTGTGCCTTAGTATCCCCAATTGATATGGAGCTTCATTGTAAAGCACTGTGAAATTTACTGAAAAGCCCTATACAAGTGCCCAGATATTATTTTTAAAATGTTTGTCTTCCCTTTTGTTGTAGAAAATCCCACACAATCATCAGGGAAAACTGACTACAGCAAAGTTTTCATATTCAGGTAAACTATTCAATTAGTACATTAAAATGCACAAAATAAAGAAACTGAAGAAACAGAGAAAACATTTTTTCTGTAGTCTTGCAGTTAAACTAATCGTGAGCCCTGATCACGTATATACACAGAGTAAGCACAAGTAATCACATTGATATCAGTGAGATTACTCATACATGTATGTGATCCACTAAGAAATAAAGGCCTTACATATTATCTATCAGATGAGTCAACTGTTGTCTTCTGGTGCACTTAAGGTCATAGGATCCCAGCTCTGTGACAGACTGATCTACTTCAAGAATCACGCAAAAGAAAACAAAACACTTTACTGCCAAGAGCTGCAGAGTTCCCTTAAACATACTAACAAAGGGCCAGATTCTCCACTGGTGTAAATCAATGTAGTTCTATTGAAGTCAACAGAACAATGCCAACTTACTCCAGTTGAGGACCTGGCCCATATACTTGACATAGTAGACAAGGTACTTGAATAGATTGCAGCTAGTCAGAAATTTGACTTTTTTTCATTTAAAAAAATCAAATTTAAAATTGTTTTCTGTGAAAACATTCTCACTACTGCAATATAAATTATTTGTAGAGGAATGAGTTTGTTTTATGTTATGGCTCAGAGTTAAGGTGAAATGGGTCAGGTGAAGTTTTATATGTCAGTGTTGTCATTAAGGGAATGTGTATACACAGAATAAAGCTTGTGTATCTTGTTTCAAAGACTAGGTTTCTAAGTCCACCACTACCCCAGGACACCTAGAAGGAGTGATGGACAATCTTTGTCTTCATTAACTTTCATAAAACTACTAACACTGGCAATTGCCAAAGAGAAGGGGGGGGGGGAGCGGGGAAGGAAGGGGAAAAGGAAGGGAAAAAGAAAAACTAACAATAGGGGTTATTCAAATCCCTCTCAAATTTTAGAACCCCATACACTTTTCACATTGTTGGCCTACATAAAGCTTTAAGTGTATAGGTCAGCTATCAGATCTTACATCTTGGTAGAAGTCTAGTTAGATTGCAATTCAATGCTACAAGTCAGTTTGTTCATTCTGGTACATCACTCCTTTATCTATTAGGCTACCTTGAGAAACTAAAGACATTTTCACATGTTAAATCAGCCACAAGAGGGAGCCTTTAGAAGCCATATAAATAATAGAGTGAATTAAATATTTTATACATTGATTACAAAGATACTTAAAAAGTACATTCCTTTCTGTACATCACTCCACATTATACCCACATGCTATTTTTAGAAGGTGCTATTTTATATGTATTTTATATATAAACAGGACAAGTTTTCAAAAGGAACCTCTGAATTTGCTAGGGTAAAGAATGAGATCCTAAAAACATTTAGACTTGAACAAGGAAACTGCAGTTTTGTATGCAAATCAAGTAGCCAGATAATCTAGTTTTCTTATTTGCATGAATAAATCAGAATTTTGGAGCACCCCAGAATTCTGTCAATTTCTGTCAATTCTGTCAATTTCATTTGAATACATACGCTTAGGGGCTAGATTGACACTATTTTGAAAGTGTCAAAGATGAAAAAGAAAAATGATTCCATTGTACAGCTAAATGCTCCCCTGCAGACTGCCATGCTTATCCTCATCAGCAGCCTATGCTATTACACTACAAAATTGCACCAAAAGGAACAGTTATAATAATTATCCATCAAGTTTAGTCCTGTAGAGAGTGAAACAGAAGTTCTACATTGGCTCAAATTATTCCCACAACTACCAAAATTAAGAACATGAATAAAAAGGAAGTTAAAAAGAAAACATATTGCAATTCACGAACCACTTTCTTAGCTGTTCCTATTGATTTTTTTTAAAACAATGTTAATATTCTGATAACTATCTCCTATAACCTGGGATAGACTAGGTAAAATAATTCTGATATCTTATGCTATATGTTCATGCTACTTATTTTTCTTCCCTAAAATAACAGATCTCTCGTGTACTATAAGATAAACTGTTCTGTATTAATTGTCTAGTATACTTTTGCTTAAGGCCTGGCATCTTACGAACCACATTTTTGATTAAACTGCAACCACAAAAATTGTGGGCACATCCATTGTGAGCACAAGACTCATATTTGTATGTGAAAATGGACATTTTCTACATGCAACACCAGGTAACTGTAATGCCCAAAGAAGCCCTTATTTGCACAATTACCTGGTTGCATGTACAAATGTTCTCTGAGTGGCACAAGGGTGTGTTTTCCATGCACAATATTGAGTGCATACATTTTGCTGGTGCTATTAGAAGGCAGCCAACTTAGGAAATGTAGGCCAAAGATGATCTATAGCTCGGCCCTTGCAAGGTGACGTACTTCATTCTCTTTTCAAAGGTCTTTTCCATTTTTAACTACAACATTCCTGTAACTGGACAAATGAGGACTGTAAGTTCAGTAAAAAGAAAGAGGTTGTACTGGCTGAGAGTGCTGCAATCCTGGGACTACTTAGCTAATAGCTAAAAAAATTTTGAATACCCTATATATATTCAAGGGTAATCAATGCTCAGTGGTTTATCCAGCCTTGCCCCCTGAAGCACCATTTTTAAAATCTCAATTTAAAATCTCTTTCTTCTCATTAGCTTATGACAAACTCTCTCTACAGAGCATTTGAGATATTGGATTGAAAGCACACTCTGCAAACATAAATTATATTGTGTTATTTAAGTCATGCATATCGCAGCTAGGCACGAGGCCAGCCCTGATACTGGCCTCTACAAAACAGGTTTCATAAGTATATAATTATTTTTACTTATTAGACTTGCTAGCAATGGGAGACACACATGAGACATTGTAATATTGTGCTGTAATTATATACACTGCATGTGGGTACTACTAGGTCACTGCTGTTTTACAGAATCCTGCCTTAGATATCTTAAGATGTCGCCTCAGTCCTCTCACACGCGGTCAAGCTTCTATAGATAACAGATGTAGCAGAACAACAGTGGTTCAAATTATGTAATTGGTTAATACATGTGATGATCTCTAAAAGCACTCCATTCATATTCACTTACTTTGCTTAGAATTAGATGGAGACAGCAGGGAAGCAGAATTTCCTAGCATTTCTTCTCCCCCATAAAGGATCCCATTCACCACTCTTCTCTTCTCCTATCCTTTCTCGTTCTCTCTTTCTGTATATATTCACAAGTAGCTGGGCTTCACATTTTGGTTCTATCTTTTTTTTGCCAGGTTGTATTCCCACTTGCAGTCAAAGTCCATGCCTCTATTCCAAGTATCATTTGATTAACCCTGTGGAGCCGGCTTTCCATTCACATTGTTTTGTGTAGGATGCTTTAAAAACTGTTAAAGAGCTACTTTCCTCCTAATTCATTTAGAGATAGTTATCCTTATAGATCAGACTTCCTGGAGAGGTCTATCAGCCCTACTTCTGGGGGCTGGGGAGGGAGAGGAGTTAATGTAATGCTAGTGAAACATGCCAGGTTGTCAGTCCAGCAGAATGAAGTCCTCTACCACAGGAATAGGACAGCATGGGCAGCAACCAAACTACCGGTCAATGAACCTCAATTCCAAACCTGCAGGGATCACCTTTAGAAGCGTGGGGGAGCGGGGGAGGGTGGGTGTTTTATTCCCCATGGACTTTCCTTTGCTCATGCTCCTATTCTCTTTGTTTCATTCAGATTCCAAACTCTTCAGGACAGGGACCATGTCTGTCCTTTTTCTAATCCCTGTAAAAGCAGCAAGTGAAGTTAAGGTTTATGTAAGGGCTCAGTTGTGTCTCTTCGGCACAGGCATGTGCTGAGGTGATATAGACACACTGCTTCCGGCGGAGCATACCCAATGCCGCACTCCTTTATGGATGTTGCGTACTGCCCGCTGTGTGCCAGTCCTCCTCTAAGGTGGGAGGTTGCACGGAGGGAGCAGAAATTTTGATCCTTAACAGTTCATCTGTTCCAAATACATATTCCCAAGCTGAAATCATAGCTATGTGTTTTATAGGAGAGAGGAGAGAACAAGAATGAAGACTGGATCATCCAGCAGTTATCATAATCAGAGGGGCAGTGTTGCCTAGTGGATGAAGGACTAGACTGGGACTCAAGGCCTGAGTTCTAATCTTGACTCTGCCATTGGTTCGCTGGGTGACATTTGGCAAGTCACTTCATCTCTCAGTTCATCACCCCATCTCTAAAATGGGAACAAAGCTACTCGCCTCGTTTTAAAGTGCTTTGAGATCTACTGATGAAAAAAGACTACATATTATCATCATCCCAAACATGGCATAATTGGATAGGGCTCCAAACTAACTAAATTGCATGCATATAGGCTTCTCAGCAGCAATTTTACTACTAATTCTTTGGGGGGTTTTGTAACATCAAATTACATTGAATCCTTTTAGTATTTAGAATAGCAGTGTATAATCTTTACTTAAATAGGCATTTCACTGTCATTTATAACAAATAATGTATTCAACATTACCCTTTAGTTTTTCCAGAATATTCAGACTCGCAGTTTTATGCTTATACTAAGTATCTACATGGGTGCAATATGATTTATGTCAGAATTAGAGTTGTCGGAGAATAACTCTCTGCTTCCACAGAGTACAGCCCCAGTTGTCGATAGAGTTAAATTCAAGAAGAGCAAACCAGTCTCAACTTCTATTTCCAGTTGCTTGTAAGTTGCTTTAAAATATAAAATTCCTTTCAGACTGAAAATTCACACGTGGCCTTTTTCCTTAAAGAAAATTTCAGCCAAATCAGTTGGGCTGTTTTTAAGTTAGAGACATGTGGAAAATACTCTGCCTCTCCCAGTTTTAAAATTTGTTCCTCCCATTTGCATGTAGCGAGGTAACTCCAAAATGGCCACATTTTAGAATTTGAAACTTGGCAGGTCACTATTTTCTCAGGAAGCAAGTCACTTGACTAAGGCTGAATTACAAGCAATCAAAATGTGACTTTGGGGCATGTGTCATACACAATAATAAATATGTTTTATATTAACTGGGCCTTGCTGTAGCTGGACAGCAGCAGCGCATGTTTCTGCTGGAAAACACACTGGATGCCTGTTACTGATTTAACTGCATATGCCTGGTGTCAAAGGCACACAGGACCACACAGATGTCGCTCTGCACTTCACAGGATCAAGTCCCTTGCTAGCAATTCTTCCTGAGACCTCTGGGGGATTGCACTGAAGTACCTTCAGCTCCCACTGACTCCTATGAAACCATCTCAGAGAGGGCGCACTGCACCTGGAGGACTGGTCACCCCCTTCGTGGCAAGGACACACTTTCTAGTGGTTTGAGCAGGGGACTGGGAGTCGGGTGTTCCAAGTGCTATTCTCAGCTCTGCCACTTAGCTAGTGTACGACCTCAGGCAAATTACTCAGTCCCTGGGGCTCTGTTTCTCGATGTGTAAAATGAAGAGACTATAGCTCAGTGGCTCTCAACTTTTCCAGACTACTGTACCCCTTTCAGGAGTCTGATTTGTCTTACATACTCCCAACTTACACCTCACTTGAAAACTACTTGCTTACAAAAATCAGACATAAAAATACAAAAGTGTCACAGCACACTATCACTGAAAAATTGTTTACTTTCTCATTTTTACCATATAATTATAAAACAAATCAATTAGGATATGAATATTGTACTTACATTTTGGTGTATAGGATATAGAGCAGTATAAATCAGTCACTGACTGTATGAAATTTTAGTTTGTACTGACTTCACTAGTGCTTTTAATGTAGCTTGTTGTAAAAGTAGGCAAATATCTAGATGAACTGATGTACCCCCTGGAATATCTCTGCGTACCCCTGGTTGAGAACCACTGCTATAGCTAACACAGTGTGAGAAGTACAAGAAAAAATGGTTACTTACCTTTTTGTAACTGTTGGTCTTCGAGATGTGTTGTTCATGTCCATTCCATCGTAGGTGTGCGCATGCCCACTCAATCGTAGGTGTGCGCATGCCCACATGCACAGTCGTTGAAGATTTTTGCCTTAGCGGTATCCATAGGGCTGGCTGTGTTGCCCCTTGAGTGCCGTGCTCATGTACTGGTATATTAGGTGCTGCTGGCCCTACACCAGAGGTGAAAGTAAACCGGTCTGGTCCAGTACAGCATACCGGCAAGAGCTGGTACACAGCTGACCATACTGGCATGGGGCAGCTTCCCCAGGCCGGCAATTTAAAAGGGCCCTGGGTTCCCGGCAACAGCCGGAGCCCCTGGCCCTTTAAATCACTGCCAGAGCCCCCGGGCTCCCAGCTGCCATGGGGCTCCGGCGGCAATTTAAAGGGCCCGGGGATTTAAAGGCCCCGCCCCTTCCAGTTGAGCCCCCTCCCTTGCTCAGGACCCCAGCCCTGTGTACCAGTAAGTCCCTTAAGTTACTTTCACCCCTGCCCTATGCCCTCTCAGTTCCTTCTTGCTGACAACTCTGACAGAGGGGCAGGTAATGGAATGGACATGAGCAACACATCTAGAAGAACAACTGTTACAAAAAGGTGGGTAACCATTTTTTCTTCTTCGAGTGCTTGCTCATGTCGATTCCATTGTAGGTGACTCACAAGCTCCTTGGAGGCAGGCTCAGAGTTCACAACCTCGCAGATTGTAGCAGCGCTCTGCCAAAGCCAGCGTCTTCACAAGCTTACTGGGTCAGCGCATAATGTGATGCGAACATGTGGACTAACAACCAGGTCGCGGCCCAACAGATCTCTTGTATCGGCACCTGTGCCAGGAAGGCTGCCAATGACGCCTGTGCCCTAGTCAAGTGATTGCTGGCAGGGGAAGCTTAGCCAGCTCACAGCAGTAGCGGATGCAGGCTGTGATCCAGGACGAGATTCTCTGAGCGGACACTGGGTGACCTCTCATCCTATCTGCCACCGCCATGAACAGCTGCGTTGACTTACAGAACGGCTTCATTCTATCTATGTAGACAGCCAGCGCACTTCTGACGTCCAGGGTGCATAGCCTCCGCTCCTCAGACGATGCATGAGGCTTAGGACAGAGGACAGGTAGAAATATATCCTGGACAGTATGAAACTGGGTCACAACCTTGGGCAAAAACGCCAGGTGCCGGCACAGCTGAACTCTGCCCTTGAAGAAGACCATGTAAGGCAGTTCCGAAGTGAGTGCCCTGAACGCCGACACCCAATGGTCTGACGTCATAGTGACCAAGAAAGAAACCTTCCAGGAGAAGAGTAGGAGGGAACAGGAAGCCAAGGGTTCGAAGGGAGGACTCATGAGCCTAGATAGCACAAAATTCAGTTCCCAAGGTGGGACTGGTTCCCGGACGTGCGGGTATAGGCGCTCCAGCCCTTTCAAGAACCACGGTCATGGGGTGGGCGAAGAGGAACCTACCCTGGACCGGGGGATGTAACGTTGAGATGGCCGCCAGGTGGACCTTGACCGAAGAAAGGGACAACCCTTGAAGCTTAAAATGCAGCAAGTAGTCCAGGATATCCTGCAGCAAAGCCTGTGCGGCCCGAATGTTCTGAGGCCCAATATTTGAATCTTTTCCATTTTGCCAGGTAGGTTGCCCGGTCAAGGCTGCCGAACAAAACTTGCTGAACACTGGCCAAACATACTTTTTCGTCCACGTTCAGCCGCGCAACAGCCACGCGGTCAGGTGCAGCACCGCCAGGTTCGGATGCAGCAGGTTGCTGTGGTTCTGCGACAGCAGATCTGGTCGAAGAGGCAGTGGAAGAGGGACAGCTACCAACAAGTCCAACAGCATGCTAAACCAGCACTGACAGGGCGACACAGGGGCCACAAGGATAACTCTCGTCCTCTCCAGCTTGACTTTGCAGGGTACAGTCCCCAGCTATTATGTCCAGGACCCAACGGTCCAAAGTAATCTGCAACCAGGTCGAGCGGTAGGGAAAAAGGCGGTTGAAGAAAGGTAGCAGTGGATCTGGGGAATCGGCTGGGGCGTCGCTCTTGATCGCGCCATCAATACGAGTGCTTCTGCCCTGACGAATGTTTAGCCTGGCTATGCTGCGCAGGTGAATGGGAGGAAGAAGAGTGGCAACGACCAAACGTAGTGTCCCTATCCCTTCTCCTGACAGATCCGAAATGAGGTTGCCACGACCTTGGCGGTGGGAGGCAGCCGCAATGGCTTACGCACTGACTGCGGCATGTGGATGCCCAGTGAACGGAGGTTGGCTCCGGTGTCATTCATCCCATGCAGCCTCACATCCGTTTGACCGGAAAACAGCCCATTCCCGCCAAAAGGAAGGTCCTGAATGGAGGTCTGCATCTCCTGGGAGAGTCCAGCAGTTTGAAGCCAGGAGCTGTGCCTCATCACCACCGCAGACGCTACCAACCTGACCGCCAAGTCCACTGCATCCCATGCCATCCGCAGGGGCAGCGGGCCGCTGAGGTCCCTGCACCAGGGTGATGAATTTCTGGGCCTGATCTTGTGGGAGGGACTCCTTAAATTTATGGAGAGTGTGCCATAAATTGATGTTATAATGGCCCAGGAGAGCCTGGGGGTTACCCAGCCGAAACTGTAGACTTGCAGTGACATTTTTCTTCCAAACAAGTCTAGCCGCTTGGCCTCCTTATTTCTTGGGGTGGAACTGGAGTGCCCCTGCTTCTCCATCTCATTGGCAGTGGAAACCACCAGCGAGTCAGGGGGAGGGTGGGTATTCAAGATATTCAAAACTTTTGGCTGGGACAAAGTCCTTTTTCTTGGCCTGTTTTGAGGTGGGAGGGATGGAGAAGGATATCTGCCAAATGGCTGTGGCAATTTCGAGGATCCCTTCATGCACTGGTAGTGAGATACGGATAGAGGTTGAGGCTGACAGGACATTGAATAGAGTGTCCTCCTGTTCAGCCATCTCCTCCACTTGTAGGCCCAGGTTGTCAGACACCCGCCAGTAAGGCCTAGTGGTCCTTAAAGTCATCAGGCGGGCTGGCACTAGAAGGGCCCGCGATTGCCTCGTTGGGGGAGGACGAGGAAGACTTATTGGTGTGGGGGGTCTGTTCCTCTTCCTCCTCTGCTGGGGAGGATGGCTTGGGGGTATGCACAGCCTCTTGAGACTCGGCCACCGGGTGGTGCCTCCAGTACCAGGCCCTGGCGGCCGCTGTTCCATGGTGGTGGCCAACGAATGTACTGAAGGGGGCATCACCATGACTGGGACCCCCCAGGTGTTCTAACATTGCCACTGAGCAGGCCACTGCCCTGCTGCCACCAATGCCGGCTCACACGCCCAATCTCGCCACTGAGGTTGAGGTGATGGGCTGAACTGGCCCTCGGTTCCGGAGGAGCCCCCTTCCGGAGACCACAGAGGGGCTGTTGAGTCCTGGGTCTGCCTAGAGACCACTGACACCAGAGACCAGTGCCCCGCCCGAGGGGACTGGTACCGACGGTGCGGCGAGCGGGTCTGGTGCCGAGGAGATTGGAAGTGTGAAGGAGATCATTCCCACAGTGTCAGTGACCAGGATTGGCGCCGGGATGATGAACTTTGGGATGGCGATCAGCATCGGTAATAGGGGGACCGGCGCCTCCCTCTCGGTAAGCCGCGTTGACACGACGGCCACCACGACCGCGGAACCGGTGAACAACGGTAAGTCCACACCGATCTCGATGATGGCCCTGGTGACTGGCAGTATGGAAGTGGAGAGTGCACCATCGTCTCAAGGGATCGGCGGCACTCCACCGCTCCCTCAGGAGCCTTATCAGCTGGCTTGCCCTCTTGGGGAGCCTCAGCCGAAGCCTGTGGCCCTGGCAGTGCTGGTTGCGCGGGCGGAGGCCTGTGCTCCTTTGACGCCTGGGCTCTTGAAGGCGTTGGTGCTGGCAGGGGAGTCGGTCCAGCCCCTCTCACAGGAGTCAGAGAAGGACCTTTCACCGGGCTGACGGCCCCGACCAGAGAGGTCTGACTGCGGGGCTCCAGGGTAGGCGGGCGGTTCAGGGCAGGCTCTTTGCTTACTGCCGACTGGCCCTTTTTTGTCGGCGCCAGGGAGCCATGCTTCTTAGACCTCTTCTTTGGCACCAGTGACATAGAGCAGTGCTGGGTGGGCCCCTGCTGATGGTGATGCACTTTACACCGATGCGGAGGTGCTTGGAGACTCATGCTGGGACGGCTTGGACGCCAGGCAGAGGGCGGACTCCATAAGGAGGGCTCTGAGCCTGATGTTTCTCTCCTGTTGCGTGTGAGGCTGAAAGTTTTTATAAATCCAGCACCTCTCTTTAACGTGCGCTTCCCCCAGGCACTTGACACAGCTGCCGTGTGGGTCACTAGCAGGCATAGGCCTGTTACAGGATTCTCAGGGATTAAAGCCTAGAGACTGAGCCACGCCCCACTAGGGGCAAAGTCCCTGCTGGGACCTAACTACTAACATTAACTACTACAATAAACAGATACTTAACACTAAAGATAACTATGTACAAAGCCTAAAGGCACAGAGTCCAAGATAAGAAAAATTGCAAGTCCTCCAGGAGCAAGGAAAGGCGCTCCAACTGACCACCATGGGCGGCAAGAAGGAACTGAGAGGGTGTAGGGCTGGCAGCACCTGATATACTAGTGCATGAGCGTGGCACTCAAGGGGGCGACACAGTCAGCCCTACGGATACAACTAAGACAAAAATCTCCAATGACTGCGCACATGGACACACGCACACCTACAGTGGAATCAACATGAGCAAGCACTCGAAGAAGTTGTGATGCTTAATCAATTATTGAACTTTTAAAATAGGTCAAAGGTGCTTAGAGCCTCAGATGGAGGGACTGATTTGCTACCATCCTGCATCTTGTGCAGCCATTTACCTCAGTGCGAAGTGGCTGTAAAGCACTATCAAACTGAAGAGGAGCTCTGTGTGGCTCAAAAGCTTGTCTCGCTCGCCAAGAGAAGTTGGTCCAATAAAAGATTTTACCTCCCCCACCATTTTATATTGGCATAAATGATCACATAAGACAAAGAGCAACAGAGAAAGAGGCCCAAGTGCTCTTATTTGAATCAATCAAATGTTCCTCAAGCCTTTTGAGATGCTTTGTCAGAAGGCACTATAGAAGTGCAAGGTATTATTTAAAGACACAAATGTCTTTGCCAGTTAAGCTTCTGTTACCTAAAACAAACTACAACCTCTGCAGTCTGCTAAATGTTAGCAGCTCTATTGCTAAAGCTGACTGACTGACTCATTCAGAGGCATTTCCCATGTCCTTTACAGCTTGTCCTGTAACAGCAAGAAAGAAATTTCTGCCCCTGCTTCAGCTTTATTTTGCTGTCTCCCTCATTCCTTGTTTGTATCAGGCACATGTCTTACAATACAGGCTAAAAAATTTCCCAGACTTCATGAACAATCAGGTTTCCCCAAGTTGAGCCATAAGGATTTAAGGGTTTACACCTGTTTAGTTCAGTCCAGCTGTCGGAAAGCCTAACAGCATTTAAAAAAACAAAACAGTAGAACACAGGAGGACAGGACATACATGTCTTTTGTAAACTGCACTTCCCCCCATCTCCTTTTCCCTCCTGTTGGTGGCAGCCATTTTGATGAAAAGTGAGAGCCTTTGTGACAGAGGCTGTATGGCAACCCAAAGGAAGAGACTGACAAATGTGCGGCCTGGTGCAGCAGGGATTTAAGGGCCAGGCAAAGGAAATGTCGAGTCCATTTCTGTAATGCGGTGAGCCTCTGCACTGACTTCACTGGGAGCGGAGGAGACTCAGCAGCTGCCAGGAGTTGATCACAACCTTGCAGGATCAAGCCATTCACGTTTAAAAAGTGCTTCACAGTTAAAGGGCCATGCTGGGGGGAAATGTTAAGGTGCCCTGTCCCAGCAACAGTTCTGACAGCCATTGTCTCCACTCAGGTATGCTCTGGGGAGCACAAAGGGAATACAACTCTTCCTTCGAAGAGATGCAGCACATGCTTCCCATGGTCCTCAGCCCAGTGCAGAGGGAGCAAGACCATGGCAGTGCTGTTTTAGGTGCAGCTTCACAGAATCTTGTGCTCAGGGCAGTGAAAGAACCATATTGTCCCCAGCCTCTGAGCAGGGACATAAATGGAACAGAAGGGATGTGGTTCCTCTTCTCCCCTTGCAAAGTGATAGAAGACCAGACACAATCCAAATCCAACATTATTGTTGGGATGATTATGACGAATATGAAAGCAGACAGATGTTTTTATGGTTTCTTCTACTAGGCTCTCCTTCTGACATTATCGCAAATATTATTATTTTAAAGCAAGCTGGTTGACCAGGAGTGGCTCAGGAACACCAATCAGAATAACACTATTTTCAAACCACATTCCACTGACTATTCAAGGTGACAAAGCTTATTTATTGGCATTTAGCTGCTAAGGTTATGGGTTCATTAGCAATGCCACCATTACATAGATGGGAATACTTCTTACCTTTGAAAATGCTGTGCTGAGCAGAGCAACAGCAGTTTTTCTTTAATATAGAGGATAACAAGAAATGCAAGATATGCTTCCAATCATGATTATTGATTCCTTACTGCTATTTAAGAAGGTTACAAATCACAAATGAATAATGCCTGAAGGCCAAAATTCTTGACAGTGGCCAGAGATATTGGCTACCTCAATGTTTGGATGAGACAGCTTAGACCTGATTTTTGGATGTGCTGTGTTCGTGAGGTCTTCAGTTGGAGTTTTGGGTGCTCAACACTTTTGAAAGTCAGGCCCAAGGTGCCTTGAGTTGGGCGCCTAAGAACTGAGGCACACAAAATCTGTGGCCACCTTTGAAAATGTGATTGCAAATAAGATGAACATTGAAAACACAGCTCAAACAAATGCATGCAACCCTACAGCACTTACAGTCAGTGGCCTCAACCATGTTAAAACTTCCATACCAGCTAAGTTGTGTAACTCTATTTGTGGCATTCAAGCTCCTGGTGCATTTACTAAGAATACAAGTAATATGGCACCACTGGCATGTTTAGAGACCTATGGGGCTGACCTGAGAGTCATATTGGCATTTAAAAACAAACAACCTGATCTATAGCAATTTAACAATCTGGCTGAGCTCCTGTACAAAACACTTTATACCAAATGCTACCAAATCTTTATTCATAGTAGATAAACAAATGTATAGGCTATGGGCCAAATCATTCTTGGCTTACTCACACAAACAGGTTCACTGAGAACAATGAGACTACTCAAGGGAGTAAGACATACAGAATTTGGTTCTCTCTGAATGGAAACTCATCAAAAGAGTTATGCTACTGGAGTAAGAGCGTGGACAATACTGTGGTTACCACATTATTCTGTAGCCCTGATCTTTCCCCCTCATTCGCCCCTTTCTATGCTTCACTGAAGTGCCAAAGCAGAATCTTTTAGTCTGAGTAGCAATAATCCACCCACCGGGTCATAGTCTGCTCAGGTGTTAAGATCATATGAATGTCATTCACATGCTAGTGTTCAAAAGAGCCTGGGAACAATTATAACAGTTTAACAAAAGCATAGTGCACAGAACCACCTTATTCTCTATTCAAATAGGAAAATGTATTTATTCCACAGCTATGCATTTCTAGAATTTGGGTGCCTGGGGCATCCAAATTAGAATTCTGGAGCTCTTGGTTTTCATGGTTTTCCTGGACCATGCTTGGTGTATACTTCACCACTGTCTAGATTCTGAGCTCTTCATGGATGAGAGTTTGTCTTTATACTTGTCTGTAAAGAGCCTTACATACTTCCGGCACTCTAGAAGTAATTAATAAGGACATAGAGATGATGATTTAATTAGCCTTTTCCATCTCTAATTTCTATGAACCTGTGATTTACTTCGTATGAAAAGTCTGTCCTCTACATATTGACATGTGCCCTTAAGAGTGAGCATACAAAAGAATTCTGCTGATTCATAAAGTCATATTGTTCACTCTTTCAGCTAAGTGGAAAGTGAATACTTCTGAGAAATGTCAACAAGTTAGCTTGATGAAAAGTAAAAGAGCAAACCAGAGTGGTTTCTAAATCCACCACCAAATGCCAAATTAAAAGTCCTCCAATCCCATTCCTGTATTGCTATGTCCTACTGGCAGAGGTACAGACTTTTTAATGTGCTGGGGGGTGCTCTCCCTGACTCTGCTCCAGGCCCCACCCCCACTTCACCCCTTCTTCAAAGGCCCCATCCCCACCCTGCCTCTTCCTGCCCCCTCGCCCCCCCAGTGCCTCCCGCACGTCACGGAACAGCTGATCGCGGCGGGCGGGGGGAGCTGATCGGCGGGACCACTGGAGAGGAGCTGATGGGGGGCTGCTGGTGGGTGCTAAGCACCCACCATTTTTTCCCCCCATGAGTGCTCCACCCATGAAGCACCCATGGAATCGGTGCCTATGCCTACTGGAGTCCATGGAAAATTGTTTAAATACCAGAATAATGGCAGTACTAAGGCTTTGATCCTGTAACAGGATCCACGCGCCAGATGCCTGCATGGAGCCCCTTCTCCTTCAGTGGATCAGCTTGGAGGACTGGGGCCTATGTTTGTCCATAAAGCACCTTATATCCTGCACCGCACCTTTAGCTCATCTGTTGTTACTCTAGGTTTCTTGGGTTTTCTTTCCTTTAACAATCTTATAATCTCCCCTATAGCTTTTCATCCATGGGGGGGGCAAGGGAGGGAGGAGGAAGAGAACAGCAGGAACAAAAATAAAACCCCTATGAGGAAAGGAAGGGATTATTTTAAAGTGAAAACAACAGCTAAAGACAGAACACCAACTGAGCAAAGAAGTGGTAGAGGACAGGGTTCTTTACAGACATGTGCAACCCTTAATTTGGAACTTAATGTGTAGTCACCATGGTAATGGGCACATTAAACATGCCTTAGGTTGGCTGAACTATTTGGTTAAAACAGATATATATTTAAAAATAGAAATTCCTTTCCCTGTATTCTTAGAAAAACAATTTTTTAAAATCTAATTTATTCTTCATTGTATTTGCCTTTTTAAAAAAAATTCATTCCACTCAAAAAATGAGACCAGACTGGTCAGTTTCATATTTTTTCTACAAAACCCATTACAAATAAATTGTAAATGTAGGGCCTTAACGCCTGACCACATGCCTTGGAATTTAAGGCTTGATCCTTAATTGCTGAATAATAGGCTTTTAATTGCCGTAGGTCTTCTAAGCTACAGTGGAACACACATATCTGCAATATGCAATATGCAATTTTGAAAGTAGTAATTAACAGGAAAATAAGCAGAAAAGGTAAGAAAAAGAAAGAAGGAAAGAAAAGAGATTCTTCTTAGTGGTTCCATGCAATGTGCCCTGCCCCTCCTCTAGGAATAGCATGTACCAAAACAATTCCCTACTGAAGCCTCCTGTTGATCCCAAACATTCTCTGGATTCATCTCTTAAAGAAGCTACTAGGGCTGGTCTAGGAAAAAGAAATTAATTTGGAAACCAATCACACGTGAACATGAACAAGGCAAGTTCCCAAACAGACTTGCTCTCAAGTGGAAAGGAAGTTTCCCTGTCCCAAAGTAAAGGTATTTTTAATGGTAAATTAATAAATATTATAGGCAGTGATGCCTATGGTTAAGGTTGTCTGACTCTTCACATTATAAGATCCTGTTTGCAGTTGCTTACAACTTAAATCACTTGGGCTAAAACTTTCTGTGCCGGGTGTCTGCCTCAGGAGGAGTCTTTTAGGGAAGTTTTCAGCTAAAATACTTCAGCCAGTTCCAGGAAGGTAGTTAGGGAAAAATATATTGTTCTGCCCATGTTAAAAAACAACAACAACCACCTCATATAACTGTTATGTTGAGAAGCTCTAGCACGTTGGCACTCTACACCAGTGGTTCTCAACCTATTTGCCATCGTGGGCCACATATATAGCTCTCCATGGGTTATGCGAGCCACATCCACACAATATATATACTATCTGTATGGCCCGGAGGCTGTCACATGGGCCGCAGCTGTGTGCTGATTGGGCCGCAAGCTGCCCATGGGTTGAGAACCACTGCTCTATACATATGTCAAAGAATGACATAGTTTGGGCGCTGCCAAATTCATGGCCATGAAAAACGTGCCACAAACCATGAAATCTGGTCTTTTGTGTGCTTTTACCCTATACTACACAGATTTCATGGGGGAGACCAGCATTTTTCAAATTGGGGGTCCTGATACAAAAAGGAGTTGCAGGGGGCGGTTGCAAAGTTATTTTAGGAGGGTCACGGTATTGCCACTCTTACTTCTGCCTTCAGAGCTGGGTGGCTAGAGAGCGGCTGCTGTTGGCTGGGCACCCAGCTCTGAAGGCAGAACCCTTGCAGCAGCAGCACAGAAGTAAGGGTGGCAATACCATACCATGCCATCCTTACTTCGGCGCTGCTGCTGGTGACGGCGCTGCCTTCAGAGCTGGGATCTCGGCCAGCAGCCACCGCTCTCCAGCTGCCCAGCTCTGAAGGCAGCGCCGTCGCCAGAGGCAGTGCAGAAGTAAGGGGTAGCAGTACCGCAACCCCCCCCTACAATAACCCTGTGACCCCCCCCCCCAACTCCTTTTTGGGTCAGGACCCTTACAATTACACCACCATGAAATTTCAGATTTAAATAACTGAAATAATGACATTCATTATTTTTAAAATCCTAGGTCCGTGAAATTGACCAAAATGGACCGTGAATTTGGTAGGGCCCTAGACATAGTCCATGTTGTATAACATTTTTAGTAACTTTGATTTTTTAATTCTGTTGGTTAGTTCTCTGGCTACAATTTTATAATGTGTTATCTGTTGCTTTTTACTTTGTGTGGGTTATAACTCTGTATTCCTGATGTGTGAAATAAAGAGTCAATTTATTTCCTTTTTCCACCATATTTAGCTGAGCACACCAAAAAGATATGCAAACCCATATATATTGATCTTGGCATTTGTGCTGTTCAGTGTTAGCATCTATAACATAGAAGCAGGACAGGGCACCTGCAACACCCACTGGCTCTCCTGGCATCAGGATATTAATCTGGCACTAAATGAGGTGAGCTAGTGCAGTAGTACTGCAAGTTTCATATTATAGTGCTGTCTTCTGCCTTTCTTACCTGTTGACAATCTGTTCAATAAGCTATTGGCTCTAGTTAATACTAATTAGCTATCTAGTTTTGGACAGCTGCTAAGGTAAAGCGCAGTTATCTAGTTTGGCCCTTGGGATATTTCACAAAGGCTCTCAGTCTCCATGTTTCCTGCCTCTAAAGAGGCAACAACCCAAAATCAAAGTTCTGAATATAACACCTACATAACCTATGTAACCAGAGAAAATAAAGACTTTTCCTTTATTTCTTCCAAAGGTAGTCCAGAAAAAAATTATGTAGGCCTCAGTCCTGCAAAACTGTGCATGCAAGTAATCTCATTGAAGTCAATGGGACTCGCTACTCTTGTGTGTAAGCATTTGAAGGGGCAGGGCCTTACACTGTAACCTGGGATGGATGTTGGTGGTGGTGGTGAAAGCACACACTGTGAGGGGATGTACCACCTCTCTCAATTTAAATAGAAAGTAGAAGCAAAATGGTACATTTTTTGCTAACTAAATTGAGTTATTTAAATCTGATTTTTATGAAGTCTTTGAATTTTAGCCATTTAATGTATTTTTTTAAAAAAGGGGAGGAAGATCTTGTGACTAAAGCATAAGACTGAGAACTAGGTCTGTATTCTGTTACTGACTCTATCAAAGACTTCCCATGTGATGTCAAGCATGGTATTTAATGTCTCTGCGCCTCACTTTGTTCCTGTGTAAATTGGGCAGCTGCCTTCACAGACATGTTGTAAACCTTCATTTATTAATGTTTTGTGGCATACTTTGAGATTCTTGAGTGAAAGCGTCAACCAAAGTGTAAATCAATATAAAAATGCCTGTGCATATTCTTTCTACACTCTACTTAAGTTTGAGAATGTAATAACAGAACCACACTTCACACAGCCAGACGGCTTTTCATCTGACGATCTCCCAGTGCTTCACAAAATAAGTTAAGCCTCACAAGACTTAGACAGGGTAGTATTATTATCCCCATTTTACATATGGGTAAGTAGAGAGGCAGTAAGGTTAATTTGTCTGATTTTTACATATGCTAGGCACCTGCAGTTGCTTCTGACTTCAAGGGATTTCTGGGAGCTTAGCAACTCTGTGGCCAAGATCAGATGCAACTAAGAGGAATAGAATCCAGGAAACTTGACTCACCACATCCTATTCTAACTCCTAAACCACACTCCACTCCTTCTGTATGATGCACTCTTTTAAACTATTAACTACGATTAAAGATAATATTCCTTTCCATTTCCAGAGGGCACTGGATCTCAGTTTTTCCAACCAAGCTCACTCTCTACCCTTTTTTAAAATTAGCCTGTGTTTTTTGGTTTCATTTTTGCAGTGTGCATGAGGGTTACAAAGTTCAGAGCTCTTGTTTTAGCCCTTTGAATTGCTAAGTGCTCATGTTTTGGTGGCTGGGATAAAATCAGCAGCATGAGCTACACGAATAGCCTCTTATCCTCCCATCCAAAAACCCAAACATGGAACACTATATGGTGGCAATGGCAAACAATTTTGGGGAGGGTGGAGGGACGGCATAATCAACCAGCAACAACCCCCAGCATCCTAATGATGTGAAGGGGCTGAATTAACGCTGCCACCCTCTTTAGTTAACCGAGGAGGGACGAGATCTTTGCTTACCCCTCTGTAGTTCCCTGCAGATCCTGCTTACACAACCAACTCTCCAGCTCCAGCGTATCAATGTGCTGCTCTCACTCTCCCCTTACACAACTCCTACTGCCAGCGAGGCGCCGCCCCTTTCACAGGCGTCTGATAGAAGCAAGGGCGGGCTGAAAGGGTGAAGCGAGAGGGTGACATATTGGCTAGGGGCCAGCGAGGGAGAAATCGGTCCGGAATGGGGACAAGCGGAATCACTTCAGCAGGGGCTGCTGGAAAGCGCTGCGCTCTGGGACTCCTTTAAGTTGCAGAGGAGACACGGTGTGCAAGGGGAAAGCACGTGGGGGGTGTAGCTAATGGGGCCGAAGGAAATGGGAGTATGAGCAAGCCCTGCCCAGCCTAGGCTGGAACATCCTCCCGGTCGACTGAGCAAACTCAACCCTGCCCTGAAATGTGTGGGCAGGTGGTGCCTTCTACAGGAACCTGTGCAAACCCAGCTGAGCCCTGCAATGCCTGACCCAGGCTGGCTGGGGGCACAGTAGCCTGTGCAAGCCCAGTTCTGCAATGCCTTACTCAGGCTGCATCTGCCGAACCTGTGCTTGCCCACCCTAGACAGTGGTGCCAATCCACGGGCACCTGAGCAAAGCCAGCAGTGCTATTGCTGGGATGTCACAGCCTATGAAACTGCAAACCCAGTTCAGCCCAGCTGTGCCTGGCTCAGGCTGGCATGTTCCACGGAAACCTGCTCCTAGGACAGACATGGGAGAGGTGGGACACAACCTCTCATTATAACTAGATGGGGGAGGGAAGACTTTACTTCTCTTTTCTTTCCTTTTCTACGGAAACTGATTCTCATCCACCATCAGCTGTCCCTCACATTCCTACTGTCACCCTCCCCTTGCTAACCAGTCTCTCATTTCTTCTCTGCTGAGTTAACTTAGGTGTTGCCCCCAACCCCCATCCTGTCTACACACAATTAAAGCCTCTCACCTGAGTTTAATGGTGCTTTCAAGCCCCGCCGGCCTGGGGCTGTAGGCTAATGCCCAGGTGCTGCTTTCACCCGGGCTCATAACCCACCCACTGTGCACTGAGGATCCAGGCAGATGGCTATAAAAGCCCCAAATGCCAAACACCAATCGTTGGATTCTAAATGCCATGGAACTTTCTGAGTTCAACATTCTATTCTCTGCTTCTTTTGAATGGTTGTTGTGTTTTGTATTAATATTTACAGCACTACATGGGTCCTTAGGCCCAGATCCTCAAAGTATTTAGGCATCCAACACTGAAATCGATGGGATTTAGGTGCCTAAATACCTTTGAGGATCTGAACCATGACTACAGACTTTTAGCTAAGGGCCAAATTCTGTTCTTGTTAACCCCAGTGTCCAGTAACTCTGGAGTAACTCCACATAAGTCAGTGGAAGCAGTAGAAGTAATGTACTTTGAGTTCCTCCATGGGGCTCAGAAATATGTTTGCAACTTTAGTTTCCTGAAGGACTGTGTTTTGAAATCATGCAGGAGGGATCAGGGACCATTTTAATGCTCAAAGGAGCATGATAAGCTTGCCTTCTTTTCTACTTCTCCTTTTTTATCTTTTCTTACCAGAGAGTAGTTTGGGCCTCCCTTATCTCTTCTGCCAGCTAAGCTTTAAATGTGCTCTTCTGGAGCCATGCTTTCTAAACCACTTAACTCAGGCAAAACTCCCTTTGTATGAAGGGGGTCTGGTCTAAACAGTTTTTGTAGTGATATGCTGGTTAGGGTGTAATTTTTTTTTCTTGAAATGGTTAAAACAATACAACTCCTAGTGTTGGTACAATTATATCAGTATGTAGGTGCCCTATGCCAGTATAACTTATTCCCATTTCTATACCAAAATAAGCCATGCTTATATGAGCACCTTTTATACCAATATAACGGTGTCCAAACTAGGTGGATTGTATAACTAACTCTACCAATATAGTTAAAGCAGTGCCACTTTGTGCAGAGACAAGCTCAAGAGCCTTAGGCTCTCACCCGTTGTCTGTGACTGAGCAGAGGAAGGGTATGTCTACACTACGAAATTAGGTTGTTTTTATAGAAGTTGATTTTTAGAAATCGATTTTATACAGTCGATTGCGTATGTCCCCACTAAGCGCATTAAGTCGGCGGAGTGTGTCCTCACTACCGTGGCTAGCATCGACTTACAGAGAGGTGCACTGTGGGTAGCTATCCCACAGTTCCTGCAGTCTCTTGGAATTCTGGATTAAGCTCCCAATGCCTCATGGGGCAAAAAACATTGTTGCGGGTGGTTTTGGGTACATGTCGTCAGTCGCCCCTCCTTCCGTGAAAGCAATGGCAGACAATCCTTTCACGCCTTTTTTCCTGGGTGACCCATGCAGACGCCATACCTTGGCAAGCATGGAGCCTGCTCAGCTCACTGTCACCGCTGCTGTTGTGACCATTGTAAACACCTCATGCATTATCCTGGAGTATATGCAGAACCGGGCTAAGAGACGCCAGCACGAGGTGGATTTTGATGAGGACATGGACACAGATGTTCCTGAAAGCAATTGGGACATCATGGCGGCAGTGGGGCTGGTTGATACAGTGGAACGCCGATTCTGGGCCAGGCAAACAAGCACAGACTGGTGGGACCGCATAGTGTTGCGGGTATGGGATGATTCACAGTGGCTGCGAAACTTTCGCATGCGTAAGGCCACTTTCCTGGAACTCTGTGAGTTGCTTTCCCCAAGCCTGAAGCACAGGAATACCAAGATGAGAGCTGCCCTGACAGTTGAGAAGCGAGTGGTGATAGCCCTGTGGAAGCTTGCAACGCCTGACTGCTACCGGTCAGTCGGGAATCAATTTGGAGTGGGCAAGTCTACTATGGGGGCTGCTGTGATCCAAGTAGCCAATGCAATCATTGACGTTCTGTTATCAAGGGTAGTGACTCTGGGAAATGTGCAGGTCATACTGGATGGCTTTGCTGCAATGGGGTTCCCTAAATGTGGTGGGGCGATAGACGGAATGCATATCCCCATCTTGGCACCGGACCACCTTGCCAACCAGTACGTGAACCGCAAGGGGTACTTCTCAATGGTGCTGCAAGCACTGGTGGATCACAAGGGACGTTTCACAGACATCAATGTGGGGTGGCCAGGAAAGGTGCATGACGCTCACATATTTAGGAACTCCGGGCTGTTCGAGCAGCTGCAAGAAGGGACTTACTTCCCAGACCAGAAAATTACCGTTGGGGATGTTGAAATGCCCATAGTTATCCTTGGGGACCCAGCCTACCCCTTGCTCCCATGGCTCATGAAGCCATACACAGGCAGCCTGGACAGTAGTAAGGAGCAGTTCAACTATAGTCTGAGCAAGTGCAGAATGGTGGTAGAATGTGCCTTTGGACGTTTAAAAGCTTGCTGGCGCTGCTTGCTGAGTAGGTTAGACCTCAGCGCAAACAACGTTCCCATTGTTATTGCTGCTTGCTGTGTGCTCCATATCTGTGAGAGTAAGGGGGAGACATTTATGGTGGGGTGGGAGGTTGAGGCAAATCACCTGGTGTCCGATTTTGAGCAGCCAGACACCAGGGCGATTAGAAGAGCACAGCAAGGCGTGCTGCGCATCAGAGGGGCTTTGAAAACCAGTTTCATGACTGGCCAGGCTTCGCTGTGACAGTTGTGTGTGTTTCTCCTTGATGCAAACCCGCCCCCTTTGTTGATTTTAATTCCCTGTAAGCCAACCACCCTCCCCCCTTCGAAATAAAGTAACTATTGTTTTGAAACCATGCATTCTTTCTTTATTAATTAAAAAAAAATGAGATAACGGACAATGTAGCCCGGGTGGGGTGGGGGAGGAGGGAAGGACAAGGCCACATTGTTTATTGTAGCCACACTAAAAATCAAACTGTTTGAATGATAGCCTTTTGTTGCTTGGGCCATCCTCTGGAGTGGAGTGGCTGGGTGCCCAAAGCCTCCCTCCCTACGTTCTTGGGCATCTGGGTGAGGCGGATATGGAACTTGGGGAGGAGGGCACGCGGTTATACAGTGGATGCAGTGGGGGTCTGTGCTCTTGTTGGCTTTCCTGCAGCTCCAACAGACGCTTCATCATGTCCGTTTGCTCCCCCATTAGCCTCAGCGTCGCGTCCTGCCTCCGCTCTTCGTGCTCACTTAATTCTTTCCTGGCCTCTGCCACTGAATGCCTCCATGCATTAAGCTGTGCCCTATCAGTGCGGGAGGACTGCATGAGCTCGGAAAACATGTCATCGCGAGTGTGTTTTTTTCGCCTTCTAATCTGCGATAACCTCAGGGACGGAGATGATAGGGGAGCCTGGAAACATTTGCATCTGGGGGAAGATAAAAAGGGAGAGTAAAATTTAAGATGATACATTTCTGAGAACAAAAGGGAGACTCTTTCACAGTGAATCAAGCAATTCACAGCAGACAGCACATGTGCTTTAGGTACAAGGTCGTATTTTGCCTTTTATATTGAGCGCCTGCCGGTATGGTGACACATCACACATGGCTGGGCAACAGAATTCGCTTTCCAGGCAGGCATGGTAAGCCTTTTGGTACGCGGGGTTGGCTTCTTACGCCTTCATAACATGTGGGAATGTTTTCAAACTGCAGTGCCCTCCTTTCCCAGAGCAAGCAATGGGTTGGGTTTCACATTTAAAAGGAGAGGCTGCGGTTTTCGGGTGGATGTGCAGCACACACCTACCCCCAACCCCCCGTGTGGCTATTCTCTGGGATTATCCCTTCTCCCCTCCCCCCGCTGCGTGGCTATTCTCTGGGATGACCCTTCACCCCTCCCCCCCGCCGCGTGGCTATTCTCTGGGATGATCCCTTTTAGCCAAGCGTAAACAGCCCAGCATGAACGGGGTCCTTTTACTGTTCTCTTACAAAAATTCCCCTATTTCAACCAGATGACCATGAATGGTCACTCTGTTGAGGCTAACACAGAAAGATATAGACCGAATGTTGCTTGAATGCGACCAAAACCCAGGACCATTCGTTGCCATGCTTTGTGCTGCAGTGATTCCAGACTACTTGCTACTGGCTTGGCGTGGTAAAGTGTCCTACCGTGGAGGATGAAATAAGGCAGCCCTCCCCAGAAACCTTCTGCAAAGGCTTTGGGACTACCTCCAGGAGAGCTTCATGGAGATGTCCCTGGAGGATTCCCGCTCCATCCCCAGACATGTGAAAAGACTTTTCCAGTAGCTGTACTGGCCGTGAATGCATCCCAATTCTTCAGGGCAAAGCAAACACTATTGTTTTTAAACCCTGTACTGTAGTTACAAATGTGCACTCACCAAAGGTGCCTTCTCCGGCTTCAGGGTCGGGGATCTCGCCTTGGGAGGGTATTGGCTCCAGGGTGATGAAAAGGTCCTGGCTGCTGGGGAGAACGGATTCACCACTTGCCTGCTGCGCATTCTCCTCCTCCTCTTTCTCATCCACAAAATCCTCCTCCCTGGGGGGGCTGCATGGTCACCTGTGCTGCTGAGTTCGCCACGCTGACCAAACAGGAAATGAAATTCAAAAGTTCCCGGGGCTTTTCCTGTGTACCTGGCTAGTGCATCAGAGTTCAAAGTGCTGTCCAGAGCAGTCACAATGGAGCACTCTGGGATAGCTCCCGGAGGCCAATACCATCAATTTGCGTCTGCACTACCCCAAATTCAACCTAGCAAGGTCGATTTTAGCACTACTCCCCTCGTCGGGGAGGAGTACAGAAGTCGATTTTAGGAGCTCTATAGGTCGACAGAACGGGGTTGGTTGTGTGGACGCATTCATTTTTAAATCGACCTAACGCAGCTAAATTCGACCTACCCCCGTAGTGTAGACCAGGCCGAAGAGTTTCCAATACGACGGATTATCTCCAGCTCTTTCTAGCCCTCATGCATTTTTCATTGTTTTCTATCTCATCAGTTTGTCATTTTTCTTGTTCTCCTGGCTTTCTTTTTCTTCTCCTCCCAATCATTGTTCCCTTTCCTTTTTCCTCAAGCCCTGTGGGTGTTGCAAGTCCTTGCAAGCTTCAGGTGTGTTAATCACCTCTCTGGCAGTAACTAGTGACCCTTTCATTCCGTGATACCTTCTGTCTGCAACAACAGAGTAGTATTGTAAAAAGCTGTGATCACTATTGAAGTGATTAGGATTTGATTGACACCTGCAATCCTTGCAGGGCCTGCAGTTTAGATTACAGCTATTAGAGGCTTCTCAATGGAGAAGACTTGTCATCATGTCCTAGAGATGTCAACAAGCTGTCAAACACAGGTACCATTAAACTAAATAGAACACCACACCAGAAACAGAAGTTACAACTGAAATATATAACAAGAATTTGGCAACCAGCTATATGAGGAAAGAAAGTGGCTCTGTAAGAAGGGTTTAAAAATACTTGAATCACTTAGTAAACAGCCCAGTGGCAATTATGTGACAAAGATCTAAAACTGCATGATGCAATAAGTAGTAGCAAGGGAGGATGCTTGGAAATGTCTGGAGTAGGAGTCATCTTACTTCAGAAAAATAAAGCTTATTGCAACCTCAGATTCATGATTTCACAATCCTCCTCTGCAGTAGCTAGAACACCACAGTCTAAATGCTGATCAGTTATACAAACTGTAAGTTGCTTCATAAGTACAGTGGTGAAACAGAGGAAGATAAATTCGGATTCAAAATATGGATGGGCAAAGGGTAGAGATAAATAAGGCCCCATTCCTACAGACATTTTTGCACCTGCTTAACTTGACTATTGTAAACAGTCTTATTGACTTCAAGCATTCATAGTTGTAAAGTTAAGTACTGTAGGTGTATAAATGTGTGCGAGATCAGCACCTAATATTGGATCTGAACCTTCATTTGAAATTTAATGGTTTTTTTGGAGATTTGAAAAAGTTTGCAGATCTTTTGTTAAAAAGAAGTTTCCCTTTGTAACCGGGTCATTAGTTCCTAAGTGCCCCCTTGTGGCCTGGGGTTACTCTGCAGCACCCTGCCTCACTTTCCGTTTCTGCTCAGGGCCCCTTAAAAAGCCCACACAGTCTAGATATTCAAAACATTCCCTTCTGGGGTCCAATATATGAAATCCTGAACATCCCTTTCTCAAGATGGGGCCAGATCTTCCCCCCTGAGAGTCTGTCTCCTTCCTTGGTGCTTCTCACAACTTAAGGAGCCAAGCTAATTGTTTCACAAGTGGGGTGGTGGTTCTATCTCCTCCTATCTCTGTGATGTTCCCATTTTGCATGTTTCTGCATTTGGGGGTTCTGGCCAGGAAAAGTAACAAAATACCATGGAAATGCCTGTTTTCAGGAGTTTTTGAGATCTGTTTAGGCTTAGGAAGTTCTGATACTTTTAAAATACTTGTCTGAACTGAATTGGACATAAGTTTAAAATGCTTTCTTTGAAATGAAGGATTGTTGTACGTACTCAGTTACTTTTTCTATATGTGAGTGTAATATATTTTACTGTAACTATTTTGCATAAAGGCCAGAACCAGCCACTAGTACAAAATATAGCTACCCACTTATTTAAGGGCCTATAAGCACCTCCTCTGTTGGTTTCCAGTTGATTTCCAGATGTAGTTCAATATATTCATTTTAATCTATGAAGCCCTATGTTTTTGGGATTTGGCTACTTAAAAATGGTATCTCCTTTTATGTGCCACCATGACAGCAGATATTAATGAGGGCTCCTTGATGGACCTTAGAATTGGACATCCAGAGGCTGGTAGTTGTCATGATATATGGAATCACAGTTTGGTTAAACAGGAGGCGGTTATTAAAGCCATAACTGGAACTCAAGCTGCACGTTTGTCTTTGTCTCCCTTGTCTTGTTTAGCAGAGATTAAATCCTGTCTGGAAGTCTTTATTTGCTCATAGAGACATGCAGTTCCCCACAGCCCAGATCCACTTAAGTATTGTGACACTCAGTGTCGCAATGCCTATCTAGAAAATCACAGGAACAATGTTGTCATCCACAAAGCCTAAGTTAGGTGCCTAGGCACCCTCTACAATGGATGGGGAGAGATAGGCACCTTAAAATGAGATCCGCAAAAGCCAGCACCCTTACGGTGACCAGACAGCAAATGTGAAAAATCGGGATGGGGGTGGGGGGTAATAGGAGCCTATACAAGAAAAAGACCCCAGAATCGGGACTGTCCCTATAAAATCGGGACATCTGGTCACCCTAAGCCCCCTAGACAAGGAGCTGCCCAAGCTAGCCAGTGGGAAATGCCAATGAGAAGGGTGTGCCCTGTGCCCTAAGCCCCGCCCCTCTCACAGAGCTGGGCACCTAAGTCCAGGCTGCCTCCTTTTGCCTGTGATTCACAGCCAGGAATCCCTTTCCTGGAGTCAGCTGGTTTAGGTGCCTACGTTATTTCTTATGGGCAGGCATGAAGCCCACCTCTCTACTGTAGCTGACCTAGGGACTGACCCCTCAGAAACCACTGTATTATAATGTATATCTAACCCTGCGAGATCAATAGATTAGGCTACATAACCTATACATCTCCTTGCTTTTGGAGCTGATGGAAGGAAAAGAGAATAAGCAGGAACCCAGTATCGCTACATATATTATGTGATCTCAGTTTCCACCTATTGTCAATTTTTCTTCACTTGTCAAGTTTCAGTTTTTAAAAAGATAGGTTAAAAGTTTAAAAGTCCCAATAGAAATATGGGAAGATACAAAGCCCAGAATTGGTTAACTTTCCAAAATTAATTCTTCTGACTACAGGGTTTTTAATTGCAACAGATTGGGGGTTCCTATGTACACTGAACTCTGTCCAGAAATTCCAAAAATATGTTGAATATCTCAGCCATGAAAAACTAACCCAATAAAACCCATACCATAAATGCACTGTTATGGAATCTAGTCACCATGTACTGTGTCTGTTCTCTCACACTGTGGCAATAATTTGACTGAGGGGGAGTTCAAAAACACAGGAGGAGATTGCTTCAAAGGAGACATTTACTTATACAGTACAATCCTCTTCCCTCCTCCCCAAGGAGAGAGAGTCTGCAACGCACACAGCAAAATCCTCCTCTGTCTTCTAGCTCATACCTAAAGATGGGGAACAAACTGACATATGTATACCAAAAACTCATACCATCCCCAGAGCAGACACTATAAGGTGTGTGTGTGTGTGTGTGGAATCCCACCTTCAGTCCCAGAAGGGGTGAGAGACTGACACAAAAAATTCCCATCTCCTGCCTAGAATGGAGAGGGGCTGTGACTAAGCAAAGCCCCTTCGCCCTCCACGTGGAGTCTTAAAAGTTCACCTCCTCCCCCATGACTGCTGACTCTCCTTCCCCAGCAGCTAGAGGCTGGGTGAGAAGCAGCAGCAGGCGGTTCTATACAGCGGCTCCCTTCCTAGGCGGAGTCCTGCAGGTTGCAGTGCCCCAAGCCTGTGCATCCTGCAGCTGAGCCCTACCAATAAAGTTATTGTTTATGCTGCCCGGTTACAATATGGCGGCTCCCATGGAGAGAGCGTGAATCTCTCCTGCCTGCTTCGGGTTCCTGCTGCAAGCGTTTCTGTAAGTCGCAGAGCAGCCCCCCCCCCCCCGTAACACAGCATCTGAGGCACGCGAGTGCACGAGGGGCTCTTTCTTTGGGGGGGGGGTGTTACAAGGAGTCAGCAGCTCCCCTGGCTCGGAGGCTTTTGGGGACGACTCCTTAGTGGAGGAGTGGAGTGGGTCTTGCCCAGTCACCATGCTGGTCGCTCGCATGTATAAAGGGAGGAAGCGGCTTGGGCGGTGAGGTTTGGCTTGAGTGTGGTGTATCTGTTTTAAAACAGGTTGAATTAGTGAGTCTGGAGGTAGCCCAGAGCGGCTGCTGACCAAGACTCTAGTTTGATGGGAAGAATAGAGATTCACACACACACACACACACACACACACACACACACACACAGGTTGCTGTGTCCCAGGTTGTGGGGACAATTTGAATGAGGGCAGGTCTGGACAAATGAGTAAATCTCTTTCTGAGACAGAGCCAAATCTTTGTTCCCCCACTGGGAGAGGGATTCGCTCTGTCAAAAGGAGGGAGGCTCTCCTCCCAAATGTGTGAGACCTGGCACTTCTCCAAGGAATTGGGGAGACAGTTGTGCATAGCACTTTTCACTCGCTAGAAATCTCCCTCATTCAGATTGCCCTTGCGCTTTAAGACCAGCATTAGGTGTGTAAAATTATGTGACAGGCTGAACTCCTTACTCACTTTCATTACCCCCACCCCCAATGCATTATATTGATTCTTTCCCTATCATTTAATTATGTTTTAAATTTAAATATTGAGAAAATATTAATCAAAAGTTGTGCTGTTTACCTGTGCTCATGCTGCTTTTTAGTCTCGCTCATACTGGTAAACGCTGAAACTCTTAATTTAAAAACGAAAGTGAAAGGCATTTAAGGGTTTACAGTACATAGTGTGAATGGGAAGTGTGTTGTTTTCCTAAATAGAGATTTGTTTGTTGCAATAAGAGGAAAACGTTGCCATCGTTCAAGAGAAATTAGGTTTTTTATAAAAAGGGGATTATTAAAAAAAGATGATGGTAAATTGTGATAATTTAACTGGGATATAGTAGTGACATCAAAATAAAAAACTTAATTGTAATAGAAGAGGCCTGCATTCCTGAGTAGCAATTAGTCTAGCACAGGGGTCAGCAACCTTTCAGAAGTGGTGTGCCCAGTCTTCATTTATTCACTTTAATTTAAGGTTTCGCGTGCTGGTAATACATTTTAACGTTTTTTAGAAAGTCTTTCTCTATAAGTCTATATTATATAACTAAACTATTGTATGTAAAGTAAACAAGGTTTTCAAAATGTTTAAGAAGCTTCATTTAAAATTAAATTAAAATGCTGATTTTACACAGCCCGCTGCCAGTTCTGTTCACCTAGGCGGGCTGAGCGGGGCCTGCGGCTGGGACACCGGCTGGCAAGGGGCCGGTGTAGCTGCACAAACAGCTCTCGCTCCCGTTTTGCTACTTTGGGTGTACTGAGCATGCTCACTCGAACTGAGCATGCCCAGTAACCTTCGTTGTAGCCACTGCCCTCTCTCTGCCCTTACTTCTGCTTATGATTTGCTGCCTCCTCTTTGGAGGGGTTTAAAAGGATTAAGGGGGGCAAATCGCAGCGGGGGGCTGTCAGGGTCTGAGCAGGGGGCAGAATTTTACTGGCCTGGGGGGTTCAAGCTACTGTAGCTAGTGGCAGAAGAGGGGCTGAAGGGGAAAAATCGGTGGTGGGGGGTGAGAGCCGGGGTTAAACCGGGGGGGGGGGAGACACTGCCAGACCCCGTGCGGGTACAAAACCCCCGTTTAGGGAGGGGGGGGACAGTGACCCCGTGGGATGAGCCACCCACTGTGCTCGCTAATCTAGGGGTGGGGTGGGGGGCCAGAGGCTGTTTTTGTTCTTCTCACAGGACGCTGCATGTCAGCCTCGGAGCAGGGGGCCGATTCCTGGGACTGGGGTCTTAAAGGCACAGGCCTCCAATTCCTAGCCTGTCAAAGCTTAATCACCGCAGCTCCTCTCTATCCTATACAAGTGTTGCAGGGCCAGGGCCACCCAGAGGGGGGGGCCAAGTGGGGCAATTTTCCGCAGGGGCCCCCACGAATATGTCGGAGGCTGCCCCCGCCTCCGTCTTCCCCCGGTGTCTCAGCGTGCCGCGTCCGGGAGCGGCCCTGGCGCACTGCAGCGCGGTGGCTCCAACGCTGTCCGGGGCCGCTTCTGGTCGCAGCACGCTGAGGCTCCAGGAGAGGGGGTAAGCGGCATGGTAAGGGGCGGGGCACCCCCCCCGACCCCATCCTAACCATCACCATCACCCAGCAACAGCCCATTATATAATTGCAAATGTATACATACCATTAAAGCATTTAATGTTTTTAAATAATGTATTTAGTGTATTTTCAAATTATTACAAATTAATTTTTGAATGTATGTCACTGGTTATTTTTTACATTTCCAAATACATGTTACTATAGTATTGCAACTTTTTTTATGGAAGGGGCCCCCAAAATTGCTTTGCCCCAGGCCCCCTTAATCCTCTGGGCGGCCCTGTACACGGCTACGTTACTGCTCCAGCCAGGAGACTGAATGCGGTGAAATATTGTACAGACACTCCCTCCAACTCTGCCTCTCACATTTTGAATATGTAAAAGTGTCTTCTATCAGTTTCTATGCCTATATGAAATCACTGCAGCTCATTTCTCTTATATAACGTGCTGAGTTGCTAACTCCCTCCCAGAGCCCACATGTCTGCACCCCCTCTTGTACCCCAATCCCATGCCCCAGGTCAGAGCCTGCACCCCTCACTCAAACTCCCCATAGCCTGCAACCCTCCTGCACCCCAACTCCATCCCAGAGCCTGCACCCCAAAAAGGGCTGGATTAACTTTTTGTGGGCCTGGTGCTAAACATATTTGTGGCCCCCAAGGGGGAAAATGGGGACATGGGGCAGGGGGGGCAGAGTCCTCAGAGCGACGGGCTGGCCGGGGGCAATGGGAGATGGGTCATGGCACGGCAGGGACAACCCTGCTCCACCCAGCCCAGTACAATGGCACTGTTTACAAACCGGGAGCTGCCAGATGCACACTGGCCAGCCCGGCCCTGCGCTCCCATCATGCTTCTTCCCCTTCGGGGTGGGCCCATGACCCCAAGGTGATACCAGAGTGGCCCCTTTGGTCGATCTGCTTCCTCCTGGCTAATGTGACAAATTGATCTATTGTACGATTGAGGCGCGCTGTTTCACGTATTTGTGTGTGAGTCCGTGAAAAGGGAGGTAAGTTTTGGGGGTACGGAGCATGCCCCTGAGCCCAAGGTGAGACCAGAGTGGCCCCTTTCATCGATCTGCTTCCTCCTGGCTAGCATGCCCCTGAGCCCAAGGTCATACCAGAGTGGCCCCTTTCATTTTTTCCACTGGCTTCCTCCTTCCTTATTTCCAATGACTTGGCTGCTCGTGCACCTGTCACTGGTCCATGGGGTTGCGAATCAGGAGGGATGGGGTTTGTGGTCAAAAACACTCACGGTCTGCTTCTTCCTGGCTAATGTGCCAAATTGATCTATGGACAATTGAGGCGCGCTGTTTCACGTTTTTGTGTGTGAATACGTGAAAAGACCCCCACAAACCCCCATGCCCAGTGCCCTCCCACAGACCACTCCGAACCCCCCCCCCGATCCTCTCACTGCCCAGTGCCCCCTAGCTGTAGACCCCCCACAGCCCTCCCACAACTGCACAGTGCCCTGCCCCTCCCCGCCCAGAGCCCCCCCACAGATTCCCTCACTGCCCAGTGCCCCCCACCGCCCCACTGCCACAACTGCACAGTGCCCCACCCAGATCCCTGCACACTTCCCAGCGCCCCAACACACACAGATCTCCCCACCCCCCACTGCACAGCACCCCCCCAGACCCACTAGAGACCTACTCTCCCACATCCTAACCCCCAGCCACAATACCCGGCCCTGATGGGAGGTGACTGTGTCTGCCAGGCTCAGCCGGCAGCGCAGCTAGAGCTTGTCCTGGGGCAGGATAACTCGGCCCCTTGGGGGTGCAATCAGCCAGGCTGGAGCAGGAGCAGAGCCTACCCGGGCCAGGCTCCCCCAGGACCCACATGCCTAGCAGGACCCAGCTGAGCCTCCCACACTCTCCCCCTCCCCCAGCCGTCCCCTGTGACTGGCTGAGACTGGCCCAGCCTCTGCACCAATCCCAGGTGGCTCTTTCCCTGGGGAGGCAGGTGGGGCCCCACAGGTCCCAGGCAGTGGCAGTGGAGACAGCTCAGAGCTGGAGCAGTGCTGGGGAGTGGGGCATATCCCTGGGACATGACTCCTGAGATCCCACCCACACCCATTGGCCCCGTGGCCAGCAACCCTGCCGAGCCCACATGGTGGCCCCCAGCTGCTGGGTGATGAGCCCCCTACAGCAGTGGCATAGCCAGGTTCTAACATCAGGGATTTCTTGTATTATGTATAGTGAGTGTATTATATAAAAATCAGGTAGTAGGGTTTACAATGTTATAACAAGAGATTATGCTATTATCATTATCCAGGCAACTTGCACACTACTATTTTGAATTAGTGATAATGCACAGAGAGAGAAAGAAGAAAGCTGAATTTAGAGAATAATTATTAACCAGATTCTTGGTTATTCACCAGCCACTTTGCTCCAGTCCATAGCACAAAGCACCATAAACCCAGTAGAATCTGGCCAAGAGAATATTCACCTCAAATTGTCATCTGCTACACTCCCCGCCCCCCATTCCCAGTCACCACTATTCAGCAGGGCCGCCCAGAGGGGGGGGCAAGTGGGGCAATTTGCCCCAGGCCCGGAGTATGTCGGAGACTCCCCCCACTTCTGTCTTCCCCCATCCCATCCCCCGGCGTCCTGGATGCGGCATGCTGAGGCTCCGGTAGAGGGGGTAAGCGGCATGGTAAGGGAGGGGCCGGACAACCCCCTGACCCCATCCCCCCACAGCCATGACCCCCAGCTCCGAGCCCAGCCCCTCTGAGCCAAGCCCCCCTGACCCCTTCCCCCCCACAGCCCAGACCCCCAGCTCCCAGCCCAGCCCCTCTGAGCCGGACACCTCCAGACCCCATCCATCCCCTCCACAGCCCAAACCCCCAGCTCGGAGCCCAGCCCCTCTGAGCCGGCCAACCCCCTGACCCCATCCCCCCACAGCCATGACCCCCAGCTCCAAGCCCAGCCCCTCTGAGCCGGACACCCCCTGACCCCATCTCCCCACATCCCTGAGCCCAGCCCCTGTGAGCCGGGCACCCCCCAACCCAGAGCCCAGCTCCCCCCGCAGCCCTGGGCAACAGCAGCACCACCCCCAGGCAGCGACAGCCCATTGGCACCAACCATCACCATCACCCAGCGACAGCCCATTATGTAACTGCAAATGTCTACATCCCATTAAAGCATTTAATGTTTTCAAATACTGGATTTAGTGTATTTTCAAATTATTACAAATTAATTTTTGAATGTATTTCACTGGTTATTTTTTACATTTCCAAATACATGTTACTATAGTATTGCAACTTTTTTTTATGGAAGGGGCCCCCAAAATTGCTTTGCTTTGTAATAATTTGAAAATACACTAAATACATTATTTAAAAACATTAAATGCTTTAATGGTATGTATACCAGCTGCTTAGCTGCAGCGCGCCAGGGCCGCTCCCGGACACGGCGCACTGAGACGCCGGGGGATGGGGGAAGACGGATGCAGGGGGAGCCTCCGACATATTCATGGCGGCTCCTGCGGGGCCCCCGGGGCCTGGGGCAAATTGCACCACTTTCCCCCCCCCCCCTCTGGGCGGCCCTGAGACAGTCTCTCGCCTAGACCTAGACCAGTTTCAACAGATTTAAAATTTTTATTAAGATGATGTTAAAAAAAAAAAAAAAAAAGTGAACAGAGTTTGAGCATAGAAGTTTCTGGTTATCAGGGAATACTGTACAGATTACACTGGTCTACAATTTTTGAGAAGTCGTCTGCTTCAGAGATAAAATGTGCTATTTATTATGTATTTTGATGTGCTGAATTCAAATATGACAATTAAAACAACTGATTGGCTACTGTTTCTAAGATATTTAAGTTTTTACATTTTATGTCTATGTATATTGTGTAGATAGTAGAGTTTTAATCATAAATTGTAAATCTAGGTCTTTTCATGTGTTTATGGTTGCTTTACATGATAATATTTCACCTGTCCTGTTTATGTAACACTTTAAAAATCAGCAAAAGCGTTATATAAATAAAATTTATTATGAAACAAAAGGCAAAAAACTATTCTGTACATAGTTTAGTCCTATTCAGTGTCTACTCGGCGCTTCTTGGCTTGTCTCTTGTATTCATTAAATGGAGCATCTCTTGTCACTGTCCAGCAATAGTCTGCAAGCATTGATGGGCTCCATTTGCCCTGATAGCGTTTCTCCATTGTTGCAATCTCCTGGTGAAATCGCTCGCCGTGCTCGTCGCTCACTGCTCCGCAGTTCGGTGGAAAAAAATCTAGATGAGAGTGCAAAAAATGTATCTTTAGTGACATGTTGCAACCAAGGCTTTTGTATGCCTTGAGGAGGTTTTCCATCAACAACCTGTAGTTGTCTGCCTTGTTGTTTCCGAGAAAATTTATTGCCACTAACTGGAAGGCTTTCCATGCCGTCTTTTCCTTGCCACGCAGTGCATGGTCAAATGCATCATCTCGAAGAAGTTCACGAATCTGAGGACCAACAAAGACACCTTCCTTTATCTTAGCTTCACTTAACCTTGGAAATTTTCCACAGAGGTACTTGAAAGCTGCTTGTGTTTTGTCAATGGCCTTGACAAAGTTCTTCATCAGACCCAGCTTGATGTGTAAGGGTGGTAACAAAATCTTCCTTGATTCAACAAGTGGTGGATGCTGAACATTTTCCTCCCAGGCTCCAATGACTGTCGGAGTGGCCAATCTTTCTTGATGTAGTGGGAATCTCTTGCACGACTATCCCATTCGCAGAGAAAACAGCAGTACTTTGTGTATCCAGTCTGCAGACCAAGCAAGAGAGCAACAACCTTCAAATCGCCACAAAGCTGCCACTGATGTTGGTCATAGTTTATGCACCTCAAAAGTTGTTTCATGTTGTCATAGGTTTCCTTCCTATGGACTGCATGACCAACTGGAATTGATGGCAAAACATTGCCATTATGCAGTAAAACAGCTTTAAGACTCGTCTTCGATGAATCAATGAACAGTCTCCACTCATCTGGATCGTGAACGATGTTGAGGGCTGCCATCACACCATCGATGTTGTTGCAGGCTACAAGATCATCTTCCATGAAGAAGAATGGGACAAGATCCTTTTGACGGTCACGGAACATGGAAACCCTAACATCACCTGCCAGGAAATTCCACTGCTGTAGTCTGGAGCCCAACAGCTCTGCCTTACTCTTGGGTAGTTCCAAATCCCTGACAAGGTCATTCAGTTCACCTTGTGTTATGAGGTGTGGTTCAGAGGAGGAGGATGGGAGAAAATGTGGGTCCTGTGACATTGATGATTCAGGACCAGAAGTTTCATCCTCTTCCTCTTCCTCGTCTGACTCAAGTGAGAATGATTCTGGTGCATCAGGAACCGGCAGTCCTTCTCCGTGGGGTACTGGGCGTATAGCTGATGGAATGTTTGGATAATGCACAGTCCACTTTTTCTTCTTTGACACACCTTTCCCAACTGGAGGCACCATACAGAAGTAACAATTGCTGGTATGATCTGTTGGCTCTCTCCAAATCATTGGCACTGCAAAAGGCATAGATTTCCTTTTCCTCTTCAACCACTGGTGAAGATTTGTTGCACAAGTGTTGCAGCATATGTGTGGGCCCCACCTCTTGTCCTGATCTCCAATTTTGCAGCCAAAATAAAGGTGATAGGCTTTCTTAACCATAGTGGTTATACTGCGCTTTTGTGATGCAAAAGTCACTTCACCACAAACATAGCAGAAGTTATCTGCACTGTTCACACAAGTACGAGGCATCTCTGCTCACTTTGGCTAAACAGAAATGTGTCCCTTTGCAAAATCAAACACTGACAAATAAGAGAGCACGACACTGTATGATTTCTAGAGCTGATATAGGGCAATTTGTTCAGCAGAGTGATGTAAGCTTTGTTATGATTGCATCATCCATGACTTCTAGGAATAACATGATGCAATTCATATCATGTATGACGCAATACCAGCTTCAGATTGCATCATTCATTGTTTTGCCTAAAAAGCAAGTACTGTCCAAACCCAGTCATAGATTTATTCATAGATCCAGTCAAAGATGTATTTTAGTCATTTCTGGTTTAAATTGAGATCCCTTCCCTTTATAACTCACTTATCCTCTGCCATTCCCAAGTCAAGGGTCGTATATACTGACCCAATAGCGTATCTTGAAAACTAGAGCCAATCAACAATTTTAAGCATCATTTTCGTTCTCAGTGACCCAGAATTAGTAAAGTTTGACTACATTTATTTCAGAAGCATTTTGGCTGTAGAGCAGTGTTATCGATGGTGCAAAGTTTGGTTTAAAATCAGGTGGCATAAGGAATACATAATCTGCAATATCCCCGATTGGGGGTAAAAGGTTGATGGGTCAAAGTACAGGCATTGAGATATGAGGGTATGAAGTTCATATACTGGCTATGTACGGGTGTGGAGTATAATGAGTAGATATAATGATGAGGATGGATTGACCCTCATTTGGTGAGATTTAATGTTCAGGGAGTTTATGGTTCCAGTAATTCTCTACAGATTTGTCACCAAGATCAAGGACTGCAGTGAAAAGACAGCAAGGCCTGTGTGCTGGACTTGTGTGCAGAAGCTGATTCACAAATATTCAGTGTAGTGTATTATATGGTGTCATCTTACATCCTTCCCAAGGGCAAAAAATCTTCTGAAACAATGAAGGCTTGGGCTCATAACCAGTGGCTGCAGAACTTTTGGATGCGCAAGTCCACATTTCTGCATCTGTGTGCAAAACTCACCAAAATAAAAGCTGCACTGACAATGGAAAAGAAAAAAAAATTGCACTATGGGGATATGCAACAACCGATTCTTATTGGTCAATCAGTGGTCTCTCTCCTAAACCAAGGTGGACTGGATTTCTTTAATGTAAGTAGTCACAACATATTGTTAAAGCTCATTTTATGCTCAATGCTGTGTTAAGATCTCTGCAGTCACAGATAATAACGGTCTTCTTGGGGAATCACGGCACAGTATCCAGTCTGCAAGACACACACACACACACACCCCGCTTGAACAAAACCCCATCCCTCCCGTTTTGCAACCATCCCCCCAGAGGAAGCAGACTGTGAGTGTTTTCGACCACAAACCCCATCCCTCCCGTTTTGCAACCATCCCCCAGAGGAAGCAGACCGTGAGTGTTTTCGACCACAAACCCCATCCCTCCCGTTTTGCAACCATCCGCCAGAGGAAGCAGACCGTGAGTGTTTTCGACCACAAACCCCATCCCTCCCGTTTTGCAACCATCCCTGGACCAGTGACAGGTGCATGAGCAGCCAAGTCATTGGAAATAAGCAAGGAGGAAGCCAGTGGAAAAAATGAAAGGGGCCACTCTGGTCTCACCTTAGGCTCAGGGGCATGCTCCGTTCCCCCAAACCCTACCTCCCTTTTCACAAATTCAATGAAAGGGGCCATTCTGGTCAGGAAGCAGATCGGGATTGTTTTTGACCACATACCCCATCCCTCCTGATTCGCAACCCCATGGACAGGTGGTAGCAAGTTAACAAACTGTTTAACAAACTGGCCACTCTGGTCAAGAAGCAGATCGGGATTGTTTTTGACCACATACCCCATCCCTCCTGATTCGCAACCCCATGGACAGGCGGTAGCAAGTTAACAAACTGTTTACCAAACTGTCACGTTGCGTGGCAGAATCCGCACCCAGTTGCAAAATGGGAGGGTTGTGTTTCGTGCCGTTACACCGGCAGCTGGGACCCCAGACCCAGGGCCGGCTCCAGGCACCAGCTTGGCAAGCAGGTGCTTGGGGCGGCCACTCCGGAGAGGGGCGGCAGGTCCAGCTATTCGGCCGCAATTCAGCGGACGGTCCCTCACTCCCGCTCGGAGCGAAGGACCTTCCGCCGAATTGCCGCCGCAGATCGCGATCGCTGCTTTTTTTTTTTTTTTTTTTGGCTGCCTGGGGCGGCCAAAACCCTGGAGCCGGCCCTGCCCAGACCTGGGGGGGGGGTTCAGGGCAGAGGGCTGGGTGTGTGTGTGGGGGTTCAGGGGTCAGGGCAGAGTGTTGGGGGCGTGTGGGGGGTGCAGGGCAGAAGGCTGGGTGTGTGGGGGTTTCAGGGGTCAGGGCAGAGTGCTGGGGGCATGGGGGGGTGCAGGGCAGAAGGCTGGGGTGTGTGGGGGGAGTTCAGGGGTCAGGGCAGAGGGCTGGGGGTGTGTGGAGGTGCAGGGCAGAAGGCTGGGTGTGTGTGGGGGTTCAGGGGTCAGGGCAGAGGGCTGGGGGTGTGGGGGGTGCAGGGCAGAGGGCTGGGGGTGTGGGGGGTGCAGGGCAGAGGGCTGGGGGGTGTGGGGGTACAGGGCAGAGGGCTGGGTGTGGGGGGGAGTTCAGGGGTGTGGAGGTGCAGGGCAGAAGGCTGGGTGTGTGTGTGAGGGTCAGGGCAGAGGGCTGGGGTGCTCAGCTCGTGGAGGTGCTCCCAGCCCCCTACCCTGAGCGGCATATGGCAGGGGGCTGGAAGGGATTTGCCCTGTTCCACCCCCTTCCCCAAGGTCCCATCCCTACCTCTTCTCTGCCTCCTCTACGGAGCATGGAGCACGCTGCCGCTCAGCTCTGCTCCGCTCCCGCTCCCGCTCTCCCTCGCAAGGGCCATCAGCTGATCGGCGCAGGGAGAGGGAGGGGGAGGAGGAGGGGCAGGAAAGCACCACACTGGGGGAAGAAGCGGGGGAGGGAGGAAGCTTGGCTGTCGCAGGACCAAGCTTTTGCCTCCTGCCCCGGCAGGGGAGAGCAGTGGGCAGGGGGGGGGGGCTGAGTGGGGCTGGGGGCCGGGACCTTGGCAGCGTGCCACTCAAAATCGGCTTGCGTGCCGTGTTTGGCATGCGTGCCGTAGGTTGCCGACCCCCGGTCTAGCATTTTGAGAGGATAAGGCAGTACAATAATTTGTTTAAAATAATTCAATGTTAAGGTTCCCAGGACAACCTTAATTTTTTGTTTAAAATAAACCTTGCCTATGGTGTTGCTTTGTAGAAGGTAACTATTAAGCAAAAAAACCTATCACACTATGGTCATTTGTTAAATTAAAAATGAACACTCAAGAAACCAAAAATACTGAAGTGGGCATAAAGGTCCAGATTTCACACAACTTTTACACTGTTGTAACTCCACTGATTTTATTGTAATGACTCCTGATTTACACTGGTGTGAATGGAGATTCAGGGTCTTGGAATATATTTTTCTGTTATATTAGTGAAAATTATTTTCTTTCTGAAAATTTCCAGTGAAAAATGGGGAGAATTTTTAATTTGATCCATCTCATAAACCCCAGTGTGACCACTAGAGGGGGATTTCTACTGCCAATCCCAAACTGTCCATTTTTCTGCTGCAAGTTTAATCTTTTAAAGCCTGTTATACATCATATGTAAGCTACTACAATGTCCATGCTTAGGTGCAAGGGATTCCTTCCTTCCTTCCTAACCTATTGAGTCTTCCATTTTGCTTGCCTTTTCTTTCTCTCACTGTTGCCCCTCCCCATTTTAACTTTAAAATCTCTTAAAAGCAAAGCTATTTTTTTCACTTCACGCATGGTGCCACAAAAACATGAAAACCTCCTGCATTTTTCTCTTATGTACATCATAAGACAAAAAAAAGTTCCCATTGTTTAGCTTCTTCTGCTTTGCTTTTTCTGTTTTATTTACTTGTTTACTGTGTATATTGCTTGTTCAACGATCACAGCATGTTATTTTTCTAGTGTTTTTTTGATAAATGCTAATTTCAGATTTTAAAAGCTGTCACATTACATTACATTAACAGCTTAAATTGTTGCATTTATTTCCTAACTGAAAATCCTCTTGAGATAGATGTGTATATATAGATGGAGGTGAAAAGGTTAGAGGAACTTAATAAATTTCATTTTTTTGGTTAGACAAACTCTTATTTGGAATATTGTGTATTAAAAAAAATAAATGTGGAAGATGGAGATAAGAAGCTTTCAGGATTAGAAGCAAAATAAAACCCTTCATCAGTATTTTATAGCTTTTTCTAATTTCCTGTTGCAGTGCTGGAGTTGCTCAAGGAGGTTGCATGGGTAATTACTGTATGTATTATTTCATAATTCATATCCCTCTCTAGAAGCTGAACATGTCATTTTAACAGAGTAGTCCACCATTTATATTAAATAAGTCTGTGATTTATGTCTAGGAATGTCAGTTAGAATGGCCTAGAAATAAATTTTAGCAGCAGCCTCCAGGAGTCCATGGTAATCGTCCAGTGGATGACAAAGGGAAAGTTGTACAAACATCAAAATAACATTTGTAACTGTAAAAATAAAAAAGCCCACAACCAAAACAAAACCTCATTATCAGAGGAGCAAATATTAAATCATCTATGGCAGGAGTTCTCAACCTTTTCCTTTCTGAGGGCTCCCCACCCCATGCTATAAAAACTCCATGGCCCAGCTGTGCCACAACAATTGTTTTTCTGCATATAAAAGCCAGGGCCAGTGTTAGGGGATAGCAAGAGGGCAATTGCCCGGGGCCCCACACCACAGAGGCCACTGTGAAGCTAAGTTGCTCAGGCTTTGGCTTCAGCCCCGAGTGCTGGGGTTTGGTACCTCAAGCTGCAGTCCCATGCAGCAGGACTTTGGCTTTCTGCCCTGGGCCCTAGTGAGTCTAATGCTGTCCATGCTTGGCCGACCCCCTGAAATCTGCTCATGGCCCCCGACCCCTGGTTGAGAACCACTGATCTATGGTACATCTAAAAAGAGTATTCCTATTATTTGTTGAGAATTGTGGCATGTATAGTCAATTTACTAGCCTGTTTTCAAGACACATTTTCTGTACAGGTTATTGTAGCAATAGAAGGGCAGGGCAAATTAGTCCAAAAAGATTTCTGTGAATATTTGAAATTTTAAATTAGATCATTGCAACATTGGTCCTGCCTCATATGTTCACTTTTCACAAACTTCCAGGTGATAAAGTTCTACTGGCCTGAATGTTCTTGTAAAGGTGTTTTTCAAAACAATAGGACAAATGCTGTCCTACCTCTTAAGAGATACAGCATAGAAAGCACAGGGCCAGGAGGAGACAGTGGCTTTACATTTGCACCCCCCCCCCCCATTTCTGGCCTCCCACATAACGTAGAGCAGCCCTGAGGTCTGATAATTGCAGCATTATTTGGTGCCTGTTTTCTCTGCAGTTAACTTGATTGTTGTCCCTAATTCGAGACCCTTGAGTACAGTGATTCCCTTAACTCAAGGTGGCTGGCTGGTTGAGGTGTATAGGCTATAAATAAGGCTAAGATTTTGTCATGGTTATTTTTAGTAAAAGTCACGGACAAGTCATGGGCAATAAACAAAGTCACGGAAGCTGTGACTTGTCTGTGACTTTTGCTGCTGCAGCTCAATGGTTCCCCTCTGCCTGCGGCAGCTGGAGGGGGGGGGGAGTCCTCCTCCCACGGCGTCTGAGAGCTGCAGGGTGACCATATTTCCCAAAGAGAAAATGGGACACCCCTAGCCGTTCACCCAAGGCGCCACCCCAGGAGGCTGTCACCCGTCACTGGAACCTTGCAGAGGGCCCTGCTGGCTGCCAGCTCCAGTCTCTCTGCCCCTGGGGCTGAAGCAGAGAATGTCATGGAGGTCTCTGTAAGTCAGGGATTCTGTGACTTCCATGACCTCTGTGACATAAACGTACCTTAGTTATAAAGTTCAAGTTATGACTGCATCAGCTGCTAACTCAATCAATCTATGTAGCTCGAGTGTTATTTCAGAGTGTGGCTGTTGGCACTTGAGCTAGGCTAACTCAAGAGGAGTAACTCGAGTGTAGATAATTCTAGTTAACTCTGCAGCGAAGACAAACCCTTAGAGTAACTCATAAGATTGCTTTAATATATGGCAGCTCTCCCTTTGCTGCATCCTGGAATCTCTTCTAGTGCTCAGCACTACACCTTGATCTTACCCTGATTTGTCTTCAGCCCTGCATGCAGCATACCCCCTATACCAAGGGCTATATTTGCTCTAAATTGCTCCTGTGCCAAGGGAACTTTTTCTGAGTCTGGAGTGGCCTGTTTAGTCTGCCCGAGTGGCATAGAAGAGCTCAGGTCAGAATCAGTTAGCCTGTGTGTGAATACGGTATCCAGAAGTGCTTGCAGGTTCTTCCAGTTGGGGAACAAAAATATGATGTGACTTATATAACCAATCTCAACTAGTAACCACACCTGCAATAAACTGTTTCATGAGCAAGCTATAGTTTTAGAAGTATGCATAGTTTTGAATAACCAGTACATTCAAGGAAATAGTGAGCTGTTCATAGACTGACTACAATAAGAAAGAGGTTGAATTATTTTATCAGTTTATTCACTCGGCCCTAATCATTATTTCATTCTGATCAGACTTGTGAATACTTGCTTGTTAGAGGTGTAAACTGGCAGCATTTCATTTTTGAGGCCTGTGAGTTATTTGAAATTGGTTTAGAAAATAGTTTCTCAGGAGTGGCTTTTCTCTTGGCAAATTCTCTGTCCTCTGTGCTCATGTATGTAACTTTACTAATACAGATAAAGCTTAGACTAAATTGGTGTTACATTATCTTAATTTATTTTCCACTGTGAGCAAACTGTAGCATTGTTGCCTGTTTGCACCATGAGCTTTAGATTTTATTCTTTGTTTCTGGAATGTATCCTATTTTTAGAACTACTTTTACTGCATGATAGAGGACACTGATTTTATATTAATGTTATGTGTTTCTGTTACATATTCTGTATAATATAAACACAATCTGGTTTCTTTATAAAAGGGGTAAACTATTGGATTTTTGGTCTCAAACGCCATAATTTATTATTATTGCCTGCAATGTGCTAGATGCTGTACAAACATTAAGGTACAGTCCCAGCCTCTGGCACTCATTGGTAAAATGACTTCATAGTAATTTACAGTTGCCACTATATGTTGTCTTTTCAGACTGATTGCTTCTGGCATTTATCTTTATGTGGTTACTGTTACTGTACTACAGAAACAAATACTTTATCTGGCTATAATCAGGTATGCCATGAGGTGCTCAGCTGTCCTAATGATAACAGGCCAAGAAAATGGATAGACAGACAGGAGGTTGAAACATTTGTGGCTGTTTCTGCTTTGCAGAACAGTTTTGTAAGCTCCTCCCAGTAGTTTCTAATCTCTGAGTCTGGGCATCCTCCATGTCCCCTCGTACCACCCCGGCACCTCCCAGCAGTAGCAGTCATCCCTCCTTTTTCTGTCCATCTACATTCCCCTACCTTCCCCCCCCACTTTTTTTTTTAAACTCTCTATTTTGCCTACTCACCAGAAGCCTATAGACCCCTTGTATACTCTTGTTGCTGAGCCCCATGCAGATAGGAAAAAAAGCAGGCTAAGGCAGTAGGCTGCTGCCTAATCCTGTATTCCATCCATATCAGTCTACGTTTAGGACCACTGTTGGAGCAGGGAGGGGCTTTCAAAGGGCTGCTTGCTGCTTTACTTACAGTCTCTGAAGTATATATGCAGTAAGGGGTGAGGTAAAGCTGAGGCCAGGTAGATTCCTCCCTATTGTTACACACCTTGCAGAACTGTCTGGCACACCCACACTCAGGAGAAAATATCTCCCAGGAGCTGAAACACTGTGCTAAGCCAGCTGGAATGTCACGGTGTTAGTGTAGACATAATTGTTTTACTGGCAGTTTAGGAATAGTGTCAATCATAATGTTTAAAAAGGGTAAATAGGATCACCCAAGTAACCATAGGCCAGTTAGCCTGACCTCAGTCCTGGGCAAATCCTGGTTAGGCTGATATGGGATGAAATGAGTAAAGAATAAAAGGATGGCAGCATAATTAATGCCAATCAACATAGTATAATGGATAGTAGGTCTTGTCAAACAAACTTGATAGTTTTTTGATGAGATCACAAATATAGTAGATAAAGGTAACTGTATAGATATATCAGAGCGGTAGCCGTGTTAGTCTGGATCTGTAAAAAGCAACAGAGAGTCCTGTGGCACCTTTAAGTCTAACAGATGTATTGGAGCATAAGCTTTCATGGGTGAATACCCACTTCGTCAGACGCAGTATTCACCCATGAAAGCTTATGCTCCAATACATCTGTTAGTCTTAAAGGTGCCACAGGACTCTCTGTTGCTTTTTATAGATATAGTAGATATAATAAACTTCTGTACGGCATTTGACTTAGTCCCTATCTTCCTTGCGGGGTTTGATCTAGTAGGCATGCTCAGACCTTAGTCCTACTTCTTGTTCAGCCAGTCGCTCAGACAAACAAGTTTTTTACACTTACAGGAAATAATGCTGCCCGCTTATTTACAATGTCACCTTAAAGTGAAAACAGGTGTTTCCCATGGCACCTTTGTAGCCGGCAGTACAAGGTATTTATGAGCCAGATATGTTAAACATTTGTATGCCCCTTCATGGTTTGACCACCATTCCAGAGAACATGCTGAACAAGAAGAAGGACTGAGTTGACTTGTAGTTTTACATTGTTTTGTTTCTGAGTGCTGTTATGTAAAAAAAAAAAATTCTACATTTGTAAATTGCACTTTCACAATTAAGAGATTGCACTATGGTACTTGTATGAGGTGGATTGAAAAATACTATTTCTTTTGTTTGTTTTTTACAGTGCAAATATTTGTAATCAAAATAATAATATAAAGTGAGCACTGTACACTTTGTATTCTGTTTGTAATTGAAATCAATATATTTGAAAATGTAGAAAACATCCAAAAATATTTAAATAAATAGTATTCTATTGTTTAACAGTGTGATTAAAACTGCAATTAATTGTGATTTATTTTTTTATCTCGTGATTAATCGTGATTAATTTTTCTTAATCGTTTAACAGCCCTAGTCTGAAGTGAAGTAGGATGAAATTCAGTAAGGACAAATGCAAAGTACTCCACTTAGGAAGGAACAATCAGTTGCACACATACAAAATGGGAAATGACTGCCTAGGAAGGAGTACTGTGGAAAGGGATTTGGGGGTCATAGTGGATCACAAGCTAAATATGAGTCAACAGTGTAACACAGTTGCAAAAAAAGCAAACATCATTCTGGGATGTATTAGCAGGAGTGTTGTAAACAAGACACAAGAAGTAATTCTTCCGCTCTATTCTGTGCTGATTAGGCCTCAACTGGAGTATTGTGCTCAGTTCTGGATGCCACATTTCAGGAAAGATGTGGACAAATTTGAGAAAGTCCAGAGAAGAGCAACAAAAATGATTAAAGATTTAGAAAACATGACCTATGAGAGAAGATTGAAAAAAATGGGTTTGTTTAATCTGAAGGAGAGCAGACTGAGAGGGGACATAACAGTTTTCAAGTACATAAAAGGTTGTTACAAGGAGGAGGGAGAAAAATTGTTCTCCTTAACCTCTAAGGAGAGGACAAGAAGCAATGGGTTTAAATTGCAGCAAGGGAGATTTAGGTTGGACATTGGGAAAAACTTCCTAGCTGTCAGGGTGGTTAAGCACTGGAATAAATTGCCTAGGGAGGTTGTGGAATCTCTATCATTGGAGATTTTAAAGTGCAGATTAGACAAACACTTGCTAGAGATGGTCTAGATCAGGGGTTCTCAATCTTTTTCTTTCTGAGGCCCCCCACAACATGCTATAAAAACTCCAGGGCCCAGCAGTGGACGCGGGGAGGGGGGCTGGAGACTTGGGCATAGGTGTAGTTTGACTTCTGTTTTGGGAAGGCAGGGGCCAGCGGGGCTCGAGCTAGCTCCACACGGAGGAGGAGGGAGTGCCACCTCTACCTCCTGACTCACCTCAGCAGGCAACACGTCTGGGTTGTTGGGTGGGGGGGAACCAAAAATTATAATTCAAAGGTGGGGGACTCAGCTCAAAAAGTTTGAAAACAGCTCAGGGTGCAGGGAGAGGGGTAGCTACGGGCTGTGTGCAGGCAGAGGGGTAGCTCAGGGTGCAGGGAGGGGGTAGCTAGAGGCTGTGTGCAGGCAGGGGGTAGCTCAGGCCAGGTGCAGGGAAGGGGTAGCTCAGGGTGCAGGGACGGGGTAGCTAGGGGCTGTATGCGGGCAGGGAGGGTAGCTCAGGGTGCAGGGATGGGTGTAGCTAGGGGCTGTGTGCCGGGACGGCTCCCCTGCGGTCCCTGCTCCCCGAGGGCTCTGCCAGCCACGGAGCCGGGTCCCCCCACCCAGGTGGCTCTCACCACTGTGTGAGCAAAGGGGGCTGGGAGCTGAGGAGCAGCTTCGTCCCCCTGCAGCAGCAGGAGGGGAGGGAACGCTGGGTCTGCCTGCTCCATGGCACCAGCCAGAGCAGCAGCAGCCCCGCACTGCCCAGCTCTGGCTTTCCGCCTCCGACCTGGCCGGGGGGCGGGGAGAGAAGGAGGTGGAGGGAGAGGGGGGTTTGGATCTGCCCCGGGACAGCCCTGCTCTTGCACTGTAGTTTGTTTTCTTTGGGGCGGGGGAGGGTGCAACTCCCCTGTATCCCCTCAACTCTGCCCATGGGCTCAGAGCTTCTGCCCGGTGGGGAGCACCGGGACTCGGGGCTCCGGAATTCAGCCCTGCTGCTCCCGGCTTCAGCCCCGTTTGGGGTGCTGAGGATCGGGGCTTCAACACCACGGCTCCTGGCTTCAGCCCCGCCGAAGGTGCTGGGGCTCGGGCTCTGGGTTTTAGCCACAGGGCCTTGCTGCCCCCCTGAAAGTGTTCACAGACCCCCAGGGGGCCACACACACCCTGTTGAGAACCACTGGTCTAGATAATACATAGTCCTGCCATGAGTGCAGGGGCCTGAACTAGATGACCTCTTGAAGTCCCTTCCTGTCCTATGATTCTATAGTTCAGCTTGCCTGGTTGCTAAGTTAGATTGGAATGCCCAAGGGGACCATCTGTGACTCCATGGTAAGACTGTTATAGTGCTTTAGGAGTACACACTTGCTACTGGGTTGGCGAAACCTAATTATAGACTATACAACCAGTTTGGGGTTTCTGCCCTGCTTTTTGACAGTCTGCCCTGACATTGGCACTTAGGGTTGTGAGTCACTCCTGACAGCGTGACAATGTTTATAGTGAAAACAAGAATGTTTATTTAACAAAGAACAAGTAGGATGAATGGAAACAAAGGGTTTCATATAAAATAAAATCATAACATTCCTTCTAAAGCTTAAACTAACAAGATGCCCTCTTGTCTGCTAAGGTGCTGCTGCCCCCAAGTCCTTTTCACAGTGTTTTGCAACAAGGATGGCTGAGACCCTCCTTCCATCAGATCAAGCCTGCTGGCAACTTGTCTACCCAGATGAAGGATGTCAGGGCATCTTTTTACACCCCTAGATATATTAAACAAGTCCTTTGTTCTTTGCCTGTAAACAGACTCCCTCTTGTTCCCCCCCACGCTGTTCACCTCTTCCTGTTCATTTCATCTCTAGAAGTCCCTGCAATCTCTTCATTAGCATTTGACTCAGTAGGCAGCTAGACTCTCATTGTAAGACATACAATGGTCAGCCAGGGAGATAAGAATCTCCCATCTCCTGTCTAGTGGAACCAATCCTAAGGCAGGTCACCTCTAGGTCACCTTTTACTACGAGGCCTTGAGAACATAATTTTCAATATATACATACCTATCTCCTTAGGTATTATCCACACAACCATTTCACAAAGAGAACAATGGCCAGACTTTCAGTAGAAAGCTTACATGAGGCCCTCTGGTGAACTAGAATGTAAATACCTGACCCAGAGGATCCCTGTAACCCTTTGCATCCCTGTGCTCTTTGCTGGTTGGCTTCAAGAGGTCTTTGAGAGACAGTAAAGTATCCTGTTTTTTTGGCAGGAGCCAAAAAAAAAAAATGGTGCTCCAGAGGAAGGCAAAACACCGTCTCCCTAATCCGGTTGCCTACAATACACTTGTTGATGGGAGAAATAAGGTTTCTCCAGGATCCTTGTAGTGACCAACTTATAAAACTTGACTTATGAGATTTGACTGCGTCTCTAATACTTAAGGCAGAGTCAATTTTACATTTTATCATGCATGGTGATGAGTTATATGTATGGATGCAATAGTAAAGACAAAAATGGATGCATGGTTCTTTGGCTAGGAGTTCCATGGTCTAATTCAATCAAACCAACAAGTCTGCATTGTTTTTTTGTGTTCGGAAGCATCTAGCACATCAGTATTCCACGGCTGGAAACATCCATTGCAATATCATTTAAAAAAAATGTGGTGGTTTAAGTTTATTTGGGTTTTTAAAAAAAGAATAGGAAAAATTAGGCTACTGGTGTAAAGAGACATAGTCAAAGCTGGTGGATCCAAATTGTAACCATCCACTGTGTTTTCGATCAAATTAACCTAGCAGTCGCTGAGGCCAAGGACTTAGCAGGATTCAAAAAAGAGATTGGACATTAATATGGATATCAAGAATATACAGAGTTACAATTAATGCTGATTGATAAATTCTGGAAAGGATATTAAACCTCATGCCTCAGGGCTTACGCCACTCTCAATATTAGCGATGAAGATGGGACTTAATGGGGGCGGGAGGTGTCTGCTGCAGGTTTCTTACGCCTTCCTCTGAAGCTGCCCATTGTCAAGAGGCCAGGATACTGTACGGATCTGGTCTGATCCAACATGGCAATGCATGTGTGCCTATGAAAGTTAAGGTGCTGTATGTCATTCTTCCCTTTTCTTTGTCCAGCTCTCCAAATACAACCCACCCCATTATCAGTACACACATGGAAAATAAAGAGGTGGTGCAAGTTAGACACCTTTCTGGTCCAGCTTCCTTTCCCTAATGACACAGACTTGCTGGCTTGTAATGGAATTTAGGCTGGTGTAACTTACATGCTGAAGAGCAAAAACAGAATAAAAGTTGCTTTTCTTGTTACATTGTCTCATGCCAGCTTGTGTTCCCTTAGGGTACACCTACACTGCAATAGAAACCCCGCGGCACAGCTGCAGCTGGCCTGGGTCAGATGACCCAGGCTTGAGGGGCTAAAAATTCTCTGTAGACCTTCGGGCGTGGTCTGGAGCCTGAGCCCTGGGGTCTTGCAAGGGTAGAGAGTCCAAGAGCTTCGCTCCAGACCAAGCCTGAACATCTACACAGCAATTTGTCAGCCCTGGAACCTGAGCCCAAGTCACCTGACTGTGCCAGCTGCAGGTTTTTTATCCCCATGTAGATGTACCCTTAGACTCACTCAGGTGCTGTGACCCAAATTCACATGTAATGGGAAAAGGGTGGGGGAAGTGTGAACGCACATTGGTAACTATGTATAAATGAGTGACTAAACCTAAGGGGGTGTGAGTATGTATACGTTACACAAGCAGATCACTGTGGACTTTTAGACTAGCCTCTGAATTTGATCCTTACTTCTCACAACAATAGAGCAAAGAGGAAAAAACTGTTCTGTTTTGGGTGGGTTTTTTGGGGGGTGAGAGGGCGAGATAAGTTTTATTCTCAGTACAAGGACCTGATCTTGTTCCCGTTGAAATCAGTGGAAATTTGGCTAATAACTTCAGTAAGAGCAGGACTGGTCATTGAAGTGTATTCAGTGGGAGCTGAGCGTACTCAGGGCTTGATCCTGCACCTATTCAAGTCAGTGGGATAACTTTCATTGACTTGAATAGCTCAGGACCCAGCCCTCAGTACTTCACAGGATTGGTCACTGTGTGAAAACGTTTGAATGGTGTAGGAAGAGACTTTGTTTAGTAGAGAAGGACTCGAGCTACAACATTTAGGTTTGAATCTAACGTTTTTCTGAAGTTTCGATCTGAAATCCTGGAGCCACTGACGTCAGTGGCAAAATTCTTATTAACTTCAGTGGAGTGTGGATTTTTCACCCATGGGTGGGGTTTTTTAGACCCATCTTTGGCTTTTTATTTTTTAAGCTGTTTCAGCTCACACTTTTTTCCTCTTACATTTTTTTTCTATATTGCAATGGTTCTCAACCAGGGTTCTGGGGCCCCCTGGAGGACTGCGAGCAGATTTCAGGGGGTCCACCAAGCAGGGCCAGCATTAGACTTGCTGGAGCCTAGGGCATAAAGCCAAAGCCCCACAGCATGGAGCTGAAGCTCAGGGCCCCGAGCCCTGCCACCCAGGGCTGAAGTCGAAGCCTGAGCAACTTAGCTTCGCAGGGCCCCCTATGGCATGGGGCCTTGGGCAATTGCCCTGCTTGCTACTGCCTAATGCTGGCCCTGGCTTTTATATGCAGAAAAACAGTTGTTGTGGCACAAGTGGGCCGTGCAGCTTTTACAGCATGTTAGGGGGGCCTGAGAAAGAAGAAGGTTGAGACCTCCTGATATATTGGATGTAGAAAAACTAAAATGCGGTATACTATAATGGGGTAATTTTTGGAATGATATATAGTTGCTATCAAATAGTTCTCGAAATCTGTTTAAATATGAAACTTCTAGACAAAAACAGTATAAGTGCAAAGTATATTTTTGTGTGTGTGTTGAGTAGTGCAGTTAAAAATAAAAAGCAACTTGCCTTGCTTTCCTACCTCATCCCCCCCCTCGTCTGTTGATCTATTCATATGCTTATTGGCAAAGTCCTAGATTATAAAATCTCCGAGGCAGAGATCTTGTCTTTGTGTTCCTTGTTTGTGAAGTGCCTAGCACACTGAATCTTGGCTCCTGATTTAGGTCCTTAGGCACTACAGCAATACAAATAATTATAAGTTTTGATTGTCGGAAGAATGTAGGTGTTCATCTCTAGAAGAGAAATATGTATCAGATTTGGAAGGCAAGGGTAGGATTTTTCTTATATAATGTGAAGTTGTATTTTGTGTGTAAATATCTTTTATGGTGCTTGCAATTTTTTTTTAAATTAGACCTGCAGAGGGAGACAGTTCCCCCACTGTTGAAGCTGGACTTATTTTCCTGTTTAAAATAAGGACTTTAAAGATTTTTTTTTTAAAACTCTCATCAAACTAAATGGGGAAGGAGATTCTTCATTCTGTTCCTGTTTTCTGAGCAGGGACCACCATAAAACATATGAAACGCCGCACTACATATGGATTTTCTGTCCTTTAAAGCTGTTGTAAACTGGAAATAAAGTAACAAGGTAGAGGGGGAATGGGGTCAGAGTTCTGCTTATAGATTTAGGCTCCAATCATGTTGTTCTTGCACAGGCAAAAGTCCCACTGACTATAATGGGTAAAACCCTAAGATATCTTCATATTGCATCCAAACATGTATATTTTGTTGAAATGTCAATACTTAAATATCATTAGCTCCTGGGAATGCAGTGGTAGCTCAGTATGAAATAATGGGGGCCTGATTCTCCTTCGCTTCTTGAAGTATCAAATCCTGTTAGCAAAACTCCCATAGACTTCAATAGGAGCCACATTTGACCCTAAAGCAGGAGTTAAAATATTGCAGTCAATGGTATTATGCTCCCTACTGCTTCCACCAGGAATGCAGTGTAATTCACTGATGATTGGCTACTATTGTACATGCAGTAGTTATAAAGGATGTTTGGGACACCGAATTCAGCTGCATTTTGGGGGAGGAATTCTTGCTTAAGGGTTATCAATAAGTATTTTCATTAGAGATACAATTCCCCAATTTCATCCTGGCTTCCCAAAAAACCGATTAGTCTGCTGTTACTATAAATATTCAATTATTTTTGGTGCTTTGCCAATACAAGAAGGGGAATAACAGCTGTTTATTTACATTCCGTTTCTGAAGCAATGCAATATTGTGCAGTGTGCTGTATGGCACAATTAAAGGCTTCCCATCAGTAAGACTAGAAAGCTGCTGGAGGGAGAGGGGGGCAGAATGACTTAGTAGTGTTAGGGGTTTTATATCTTCAATACACCTGGTGTAGGCTACTGTGGGAGACGGGATATCATGTTAGATGGACTATTGCTCTTGTGCAATATGGTGTTTCCTGGGTTATGTATTTGGAAAGCCTGCTAAAATGTAGTTTGCAATGACTAGTACTTCTAAAATTCCGCATCTCTGAGTTCAGTACAGGGAGCACATTGATGTGCTGGCAACAGCAGACAGCTGGGCTCATGTCAGTGTGAATAACTGTGATACTAACTCACACATCTTCAGTCTAGTGTGGCTGTATTATAGGTGTATCTGGGGGCTTGGTTACTAAAGAATGGGAAAATGTTCCAGCATCATGGTATCCAAAGGATTGTCTTGGGAGGCTGCAACTGGATCAGCAAGTTGGCTTCTTGTTGTGGATGCCTACTGGGGCCTCAATTCTGAAACACAAGCATGTGTTCCAGGCTTTGCATGAGTACATGTCAGCTGTCTAGGTCCAAATGTATTTCCTTCCCCCCACTGATGGATTCAGTATAGATTCCATTAAAACTGCTATGATGTTTTTTGCATGCAATGTATTTGTAGCTGTCTTGGTCCCAGGATATTGGAGAGAGACGGTGGGGGAGGCAATATCTTTTATTGGACCAACTTCTGCTGGTGAGAGAGACACGCTCACCAACAGAAGTCGGTCCAAAAAAAAAAGATATCTCCCTCACCTTGTCTCTCAGAATGTTTTTGATAGGTGAGCTGAACTCTAGCAGGAAGTATATACGTTTTACTAAAAACAGGGGACTTGTTTCCAATTACACATCTACAAATATCTCAATCCTGCTCCCTTGTAAGTCACAGAGTTTTGCTCCTGATTTAAAGGGGAGCAGGCTCAAGTCCCAAACTAATTACCCCAATGGAATTATCGATTATAAATGTACGTGGTACTAGAATCAGGGGGTAGCCGTGTTAGTCTGTATCTACAAAAACAACAAGGAGTCTGGTGGCACCTTAAAGACTAACAGATTTATTTGGGCATCAGCTTTTGTTAGCTAGTCTTTAAGGTGCCACCAGACTCCTTGTTGTTTTTGTGGTACTAGAAGAATACTTTGTGGGTGAGCAGCTCGCTTTGCATTGTGGCTCACTAGCCCCGGTCTGATGAACTTTTTTCCTGAACCCAAACCGTAAGCAGGAAACCCTGCAACACAAGAAGAGTTACATATCAATTGCCACATACATTTACGGACGCTCCCCGGGTTACGCAAACCCGATTTACGCAAATCCGCACTTTCGGAAAAAGTTCTGTAAGTTCCGTAAGCTAGTTTTTTTGTTTTTTGTTTTGTTTTTTTTGCGTAAGTTGGGGAGTGTCTGTATAGGAAGGCATGAACAAGGACAATCCTGGGGTGAAATCCTGGCCCCAGTGGAGTCAATGGGATTTTTGCTACTGACTTCAGTAGAGCCAGGATTTCACCTCAGACACTAAAATTTCCTCTTGTCTTGCAGGGGATTTCCTGCACTACACGGTAGATTCCACTGAAAATTGGAGTTCTGGTTTAAAAATCCCCAGCAAACCAAAACAAATTCTCCCCTCCTGCAGGACAAGTGGGATTCAAATGGACACTTTCCTCAGCCTTAGTCTCCTACCTCTCCTTTCAAATGTGAAATGAAATAAATATCCCTCCAGCAATCTGTGTGAGTAATAGATCGGCATTGATTTTTACACTGGATTGCTCATATGTACTTGTATAGCATCTTCCATCAGAAAATTAACATACTCTATAAATATTAATTAAGAATCATGACCCTGTGAGGCAGGTAAGTAATAAGTTGTCTAAGTTTAATATTATTAAGATGAAAGGTGGATGTTCACATACAATACCCCTCTCGGTGCTCTTTGTCCTGTTAGACATTAATATTCTATTTACATTCATTTTCTGCACAGGTCTCTAGAATAGAACTAAATTCCTAATGCACTATAATAGATAGTTACACTAGTAGCAACACTCAACACTTGAATTTTCAAAGCACTATATAAACACTAATTAAACTGTATAAGACAACCCTGTGCTGTAGTAAAGTATTGCCCCTCTTTTTAGGTGGTGACACTGAGCCACACATTGTTAAAACAAGTTATCCAAGGTCACAGAATTAGTCAGCGATAGAGGTGAGTTTAGTATTGAAGACCCGATTGCTAGCCCTGCGTTCAGTTCCCCTTAGCAAGGGCTCCCAAACATTTTCATAGTGTGGGCTACATCTTGCTAGTGAGGCCATCTTCCTTCCAGTCCCTCTCTCTGCTTCCTCTCAGATTAATAAGGGGTTGCCAGCTATGGAATAAGTCCCCTTCACTCTTCCCCACAGCCATTTTCTAGCCACTCTCCAACCTGAGCAGCTCCAGGGCCTCTTTTCCCAGGCAGGGTCCTTGCTCTGGCCTCCTTTCCTGTAACAAGGCCCACTCTAGTTCTCTCTCCCTCTGTGCCCCATGGCCTAGCTTTCCTTGAAGCATCTTGTGGTTTACTGCCAGCAGATCCTTCCGCAGCTCCTTCTCTAGATGTTTGGCTCAGTGGCTCCCAATGGAGGTTGTGGCAGCTGCTGATGTAGTTTGGTGACTGCTGCCACTGGTGGCTGGTGCATACTCAGTGAGCCAAATTCAGGCCACAAGTTGGATCAGTAAGCCAAATTCTGACTTCAGTGTGACAGAAACCACTTGCCGGCCAGTATTTGGCCCCGCAGGACCTGAAATTTACTTTGTTAAAGTTCCCTCACAACCAGAAAGCATAGAAATGGCATTTCAAGAATATATAAAAATAATGACCAAACAGTTCACACATGGCTCAGAGGGCAGGAACGTTCCCTGAAAATCTGGAAAATGCAACACAGTTCAAAGACAGTCCCTGAATCTGAACGCTCCACAGCTTTTGATTGTTTCCATTTGCTAAATTATTGTAATGAACACTGGCCTATTCCTCTGGTTCCATGATCTAGTTGACTGACAGTCCTGGCCCTGGCCAGCAGCCTGAGCAGCTGGGCTGTGTGTTGCAATGTACTGGGCTGGAGGAAAGGAGTCCTTCCTCTACAAGCAATGGAGCTTAGAGGAGCCAGTCCAGCCTGACAGCTGGAGTAGCCTCCTTGTGATTTGTGTCCTTCTCCTTGAATTGGAGGGGTGAACAGAACCAGTAGCTTCTGCTTTCCACATACCACACAGCAGAACTGCACCTGTTCAGACGCAAGACTTCTCTGTGACTGAGGGGCAAGATTGGCCCTAAATGCTTTCCAAAGGCTACAATGTTGGGTAAATATAGTCAGCTTGAGAGGGTAATAATATAGTTAGATTATTGGAGGAATCATTAGAAACAGAGTTTAATCATTGATTGGCACTGCTGTAAATTACAGAGTTTTAATAACATTAGCCCATTTATTTTTATTCAGCTGTTATGGCACATTTTATACATTCTAAAACAGGGGTCGGCAACCTTTCAGAAGTGGTGTGCCGAGTCTTCATTTATTCACTCTAATTTAAGGTTTCGTGTGCCAATAATACATTTTAACCTTTTTAGAAGGTCTCTTTCTATAAGTCTATAATATATAACTAAACTATGGTTGTATGTAAAGTAAATAAGGTTTCAAAATGTTTAAGAAGCTTCATTTAAAATTAAATTAAAATGCAGAGCCCCCTGGACTGGTGGCCAGGACCCAGGCAGTGTGAGTGCCACTGAAAATCAGCTCGCGTGCCACCTTTGGCACCCGTGCCATAGGTTGCCTACCCCTGTTCTAAAACAAAGTGGTGCGATGTGAACACTTTCCCATAGATATGCAGTGAGTGAAAAAAGTCTGGTTCTGGAATGCTCAATGTCCGGTTCGCTTATAAAGTCAGCTATAAATCTAACAGAGTGGGAAGAATTAAAACTACTATACCACATTTTTTGTTTTGAATTGCATTGTTTAAATTAGCACAACCCTTAAAGTAATCCTAGATCAGATGCTGTACAGCTTTCCACAGTCTTAAAACAAAATTAGAATTACTCTGAGTATATGATGCTGTAGCATTGTGTCAGCATTTCAGTAACACTCAGCTTTATTGTATATTTTATAACTTGGCCTTAAACATTTGTTCTGGATTACAATTTACTGTACAAAATTTTTGCCCAGTTGTGCAAGAGTTGTAATAATAAAACTATGACTTTGAAGTTGTCTTTGTAAGTCCCGTTTTCAAACGTGTCCAGATTTGAAAACTGTGCTTCCCACCTGCTCCAGTCATAGAAGGTTGAGGTTTAAATGTATGTTTTTACTTAATACCACCCCTTTTGTTTTCTGTAAGTGGAAAAAATAGACATACAATATCCCAGGAAAGTGAACACACACAAAATGCACTATGGAAAAACCCGTAAATCTCAACTCAGTCCACGTGGATCTCTCTTTAGGGCTAAATTGCAGCTAAAAAGAAAGTGTTTTATTTTCTATAAATACAGAAAAAAATATATAAATATCTTCTTCCACCGCTGATGAATTCACCCTCCACCCTATTGAGTGAGCCTTTAACATAATGCAGATTCCAGACCAAATTAATTCCTGGTGTTATATTGAATTCAGTGGCATTGCTCCAGGAATTAATCTGACCCTTCATCTCTGTACAAGTGAAAGGCTGGTAGCCAATTGTTTCAGAGGTATGTGGTATAATATGCTTTTGGATTGTAGACAGCTAATCCTCTTTATTCTTTGCTGACTGAAGCCTGTTTAGGTCTTATATGAAGTGTCTTCACTTTCTATATTTTGTTATGGGCCCACTTCAATGCCCAGTAAAATCAATGCAAAGGCTCCCAAATTCTCCAACAGGCTTGGATCAGAGCCTATATGAATACAGTAGCAGCTCCAGTTCTACTGGGTCTTTTAGTTGAAACAAGGAAAATAAACAGTTTAACTTAAAGTTCCTTATGCATAATAGCATCCAAGACCATTGGATTGAGTAGTATATTAAAGATATAAATGAAATGAATGTAAACTTCTATAACTAGGCTGGACGAAACACCTGAAAACACATGGTAGGGAATAATCCTGTATTGGCAGGAAGGTAGATATGGAAAAGAATTATTAAATATCTAGTCTAATTCTTTTCCACTATATTTTTTAATCTTAGTATTGATTTTGGACTATAGCTGCCAAGCAGTGGTATTGAAATGAGAAAGTATATCATGTTTGCTTTTAGCTTTCATAACTTTGTTGATTCCAGTTATGAAATCACAGGTGTCAAATCATTTGGTGCCAGGCCAGAAAAGTAATCACATAGAAATAGCTATAGCCTGTCAAAAATCCACTTTTTATTTACTCTATTATGTTACTATATTATTAGTGTATGATGCAAAAGGTGTATGAAGGCATACCACCTGCCCTGGAGAACTTACAGTGTAGAAATGCAGGAGGTAAGATGGATGGGAAGCAATCCAAGTAGTGTGGCTGAATGGGTGAACTTTAGTGTGTAGCTTGGTGGTTCCATAATTTGTGGGTAGTTGTTTTTAAATAGTTTAAAAATATTGTCTAGTTAACATTTAAAGGGAATGTTATTTATTTTTTCTTATTATAGAACCTAGAGACCCCAAGCAAAATGGAGGGGCCATTGTGCTATGTGCTATAGCAACACATGGTGAGAGAGAGTCCCTGCCCTAATGAGCTTACAAAAGATGGGAGAAGACTAGTGTAGTTATTTCCATTTTACAGATTGTTTAAGTGGTTTGCCCAAGTCACATGGGAAGCCTCTGGCAGAGCTAGGAATTGAACCCAAGTTGACTGAGTTCCACACAGCTTTTAGCGACATGGCCGTGTCACTAAAAGTCGGGCAGTGTAAACTTTAGCCGACAAACTACTTCCATCCCCTACGAGCGGGGTTCGCGTTGTCAACAGGAGAGCTCTCCTGCCGGCACCGAGCCGTTTACACTGCCACTTGCCGCGGCAAAACTTCTGTCTTCCGGGGGGGAGGGGAGGTCAGGAAGGCTTTTTTAAGCACCTATGAACGACAAAGGTTTTGTCGTTCAATTGGCAGTGTAGACAAAGCCCTAGTAGTGTTTAAAGAGCTAATCGTTCTGCTGCCCATGCCCGCGGAAAATCTATTTATAGAATATTTCCCGAAAGGGGGCAGCAAACATTGCATTCACTCCTTTTTCCATGACATTGTAACAGTACAATGAAACAGACAGAGGCAGTCTCCTTTGCAAAACTGGGGCATGCATTTCTGTCAGTGTAGATGTTAAGAGGCTTATTAAAAGGGCACAGCAGCTGACAAGTGAATCTTTAATCCCTTGAAAATCCCTTTATATTTATGATCAGTGTAAAGCCGTAAATGTAAAAAAAAACAACCCAATCTTTTACTCATCACTTTGATGTATGTTTCAAGACCAGGCATTGTACTCTTTGCGTAATGATGATCACAAAGCTTTTTCTTGAGACTTTCAATATAAATTTTAAAAAAGCCCTCCAAATTTGGGAATCAAATGCTGTGTATTGTTTATCATGTACATTGGTGTCATTGTTAGTAAGTGGCCTGTAGCTCTAGGGACCTGTGTGTTTTATAACTGCATACTGGGCCAAAATCTGCTCTTAACTTCTTCCAACTCCATTAAAACGGCAGGAGGGAGAGGGAAGAGGAGGGGTTACAGGCAGGTAACAATGTAGAACTTGTCCTAGTCAGGAGATCAGTAAAGCGTTAATCTTTTCCATTAGTTCAGAGAGACTTCCTATTTCTGTCTTTTTGCCAGAAAGCCAAAAGATCACACTGCACGTGTGTTTTTTGTCATGTTGAAATGACTAAACACAAGCTTAAATTCCCTTTTCCCATAATGTTAAAAAAACAAAAACAAACCCAAAACAAAATGAACCCCCCTCCCTCCCTATCTATAGAGCTATACTTCTCAATAACAAAGGTACAAGATTTATTTATTCCGTAAGCCAGTGGAAGCAACTCATCTGGAATTGCTGAAGAAACAGACCACTGTAATAAATTTGTTAGTTAGCAGCTTTAGGTGTGTGTCAGTATGTCTACACTGCAGTTGGGAGCAGCTTCCCAGCTTGAGCAGACAAACACACACTAGCTCTGCTGGAGTTAGCACACTAAAAATGGCAGTGTTGCTGGGAGCAGCATGGGCGGTGGCTCAGGCTAGCAGCCTGAGTATGTAGTTTTTAGCACTCTAGTTTGAGCAGTGTGAAGCTTGTGTTTGTGTCTACTCAAGGTAGGAAGCCTGCTCCCAGCTGCAGTGAAGACTGTACTCACTATGTGTGTGTTTTTTATTTAGCCAGATGTTATAACTAAATTTAATTGCCAATCAACTAGCTCAAGCTAACTAACATGTCAATAAATTCTAGTGTATACACTCAACAAATCTTTGGTCTAGGAGACAAACATGTGTCTTGGTTGTGATTCTTCGTAAGCTCAGCCTCTGGTGAGCCATGACTATGAACAAACTGGTCTGAGTGCCTATACGGAAATTATAGACACCCAACCAAAAGCTCTAGTGTAGACAACAAGCTCTTAAGTGGAGTGGAAGGGAAGGAACATGCACAAGTGGGACAGTATAGAAGAACACCTTAATATGTAGTATATTATCAGGAGAATAAGCTGGTACTGATGACATGAAGTATATAATCAGGGGGATCAGCTGGTATTGTTGGTTTTTGCCACCTCTAACTTCTGTGATTTTTTTTTTTTTTTTTTTTTTTGTGAATTACAAGGTGGCTTTACATTAAGAAACCTTTGGCAGACAGCATTTTACTGTGCACTAAAAGAGTTTTAAAACTGCTCTGCAATACAGTCTCATTTACAGAGGTGACTTTACTTGAGGCAGCAAGCAATGAGTGTATTAGAAGAGAAAGCTCCTATGTCTCATTTAGTTACAGATGTAAACCCAACTCTCTTAGTAGCCTGTTTATGGTACTTTTTATTAGAGAAAGCACAAGAGGAGAAAAGAACTGAAAGATTCATTATAACATAAAGAAAGTGTCAAATAAAAACTAGCATTTCAGAGGATGAAATAACCTTTTGTCTTCTCCATAGGATGAAAATCCCCTTACAAGAATAACTGACAGTATTTTATTCATTTTTGTGTTTCACACATTTCCTGCTTAATAAATGTAGAGTAAGGCCTCGTAGCGGGCTGGAGGCTAACTGTAATGTTGGATCATTGAAACTGAATGACTTGTTTGTTTTTCTGCTTTGAGAATTAGGGAGATCTGGGAAAACACCACAAAGAAACCACATGGCTAACTGCCATGATATCTGCTGTACACCACTGCCCAATTTTGCAGAGTAGCCAGACATTGGTGGGCCAGGTTCCCTAATTAAGAAGATGGTAGATTTGGAAATAGGTCTTGATGCTTTTATTTGACATCTGACAGATAGTTTAAGAGAAACACACGCATCATTCTATAGCTATTTCATCTTGATTTCTGATTAGCAGTGGAGGTGGATGGGGGGAAGTTTTGTAGTTGAACAAACAATTTTATTACTGAAGCAGAGTCTCACATCAGCACACTGCAGAATTTATGGTTTGTAAAGTGGGTCTAGCACTGAAAAGACCTATGTCTTGATTCGAAGCTTTTAAAAACAAGAGTTTGCTAATAAATACATTCTTCTGAGTTACAGCCCAGGGGATTCTTGAAGTGTTCGTATATGGTTGTGTTTTGAACAATAGCCTCCTATGATTACTGCATACTGTACTTCTATCATAAACATGAGGCAACTTCCTAATAGCCCTTAATGATGACACCTTTAAAAAGGAGAAACAAACCTAGAATGAAATGTAAAAAGATAAAAAGCTCTGTCCGTGATCAAGCAAACTTTACTGAAGTACAGTTTCCGGTTATTCTTGATGGTACTTTAAGCCAGTCCTGGGAAAACCACTAGGATACATTCTCTCTTTGTAGTGTACTTGGTAATAAGGTTCTGAAATGGTAGGAGTTTTAAAACATTTTAAAGCTGTTGCACATCATCATCGTCTGAAAGACGTTCAACCCTCCCTAAATGTCATGCAAGGAAAGAGCTAGTTCCATCATTAGTAATACTTTGCACTTCTAGTGCACTTTCCAGCTGGGCGCTTCAAACCACTTTAAAGATGTAAACTAAGTCTCAAAACCCCTTTGTGAAATTATAGTATTCCTATTTTATAGACTGGGAAAATAAGTGACTAAACTTCAGACCTCCCAACTCCCAGGCTTAAGCCACTACATGACATTCCTGTGGGGGGGAGGGGCGAGAAATGGATAATAATGTCTCCACCTTGCAACACTTTTGGTCCTGTTGTACAACATGGCATTGGTTTTCTGGCCTCTGAAATGCAAGCCCAGATAGTAAGTAAATTTGCAAGGAAACTGAGTGGTGGTGCAGGTTTTTGGCAGGAGGAGCTGAGGATTATAAATAGTAATGCCAGAAAGGACAGGACAGGGCAGGGCAGAACACACTGAATAAATAGAGCATTGATGGGATTAATATGGAATAAGACTACCTAATTGATTTGTTTTTTATAATTACATGTTACAGTTGACCTAATACAGTCTGATAAGGCAGTGGGGGAAGTTTTTCCAGCAAAATATAATTTGGAAGGTATTGATTGGTGTATATAACACACATGTAGAGAATGTGCACCTGAAATACTCTACTCTACATTTGGCCAAAGTAGGACTAGAGCATATTTTTCCCTCCCAGTATAATTCCCATTATTAATAAGAAGTGTGTGCCGCAAGGGGGAGTATACTTTTACATTTTCTTGAGACCTGCATAACCCCCAAGTCAGTTTTAAAAAAATACCTGAATTAAATGCTCAGGAAATCTAGACTCAATGGTACTTATCCTTTTGTGTATACATGTAATTAAGCATTAGCTCCTTTTAAGATGATTGTGTAGAGGAGAAACTACAACTCCAGAGACTAATGCAGTCCTAGGCTGACTAGTTCGAAGGTCTGTATCCAGTATTATGAAATGGATTTACTCATGCTGTTCTAAGTTTGTATTTGTCATGAAATGGCAACCTGTATAATTTACAGTATCTTTGAAAAGAAATAAGAATAATTTATTCAGTGTTGAACACCTGGTTAGGCCTCTGGGCATTCTGCTGTGCCACTTTGTGTTTCATTACAGCTCTAATATTTTTGACAAAATCAGTGGGTTTTTTGTTTTTGTTTTGTTTTTAACCATTTCTTTGTCATGTGTCCTTCGGAGTGAAATATTATCCATGCATCTGTCCAGACTGGGTTGGCAAAATTCTCTGCTATGGCAAGTGGGCAAAATTGTTTAAGTCAGTTGACTTGTGCCCATTTATCCCAGCAGAGAATTTGGTCCTAGATTTCCATGTCCTCTAATCCTTTCCTCCAAAATTGCCCTATATCAGATGGATCAAAACTAGAGTTTGTTGGGAATTTTTTTTGCCAAAATGGTGTTTTGTTGAAAAATGCTGATTTGTTTAAACCAAAACTTTTTGCGAATATCTTGACCGGAATTTTTTTGGGGGGGAGAAAACCCAACAAAAACACTGACATTTCAAAATGAAAATTCCAGTTCAAAGTGACTGTTTTTAAATTTAAGTTTATTGGAATAAAAATATTGGTCAAAATTCAAACCAAAAAATTGAACTGATTTTTGACTTTTTCCCCCTCAAAATTTTTATGAATTTGATTCTGGATGGGATTTTTTTGTAATATCTCAAATTTTCACGAGGTGGGAAAACAGTGTCCCACTCAGTTCCTATCAGAACTGCTCATCTTCATCTGATGGGGCCTATACTGCTGTCAGCTAAGGGAGACTGTCCTTGAATTCATGGGGTAGGAGACAGGGCTTTGGTAGCAGGAAGTTCTATCCCTGTTGTCACACCTCTGCTGCTCACTCTAGTATTGCATTGAGTAGGCAAATGTGTAGCTCAAGGTGGCTGGGGATTTGTTAAAGTTTGTTATGCTCTTAGTTTTGTATGGACTTGAATATGTTGGGTGAAATCCTGACCCTATTCATACCAATGGAAGTTTTGCCATTGACAGCTGTGGGGCCAGGATTTCATCTGTTGTTGTTAAGCCAGCAGTGGCTCCACAGCAGATATAGAAGTAAGTGCAAAGATTCTGAATTGAAGGAACTGGTAATCTGGTTTATGCACTTGTCACATAAGCCTTAGATAGCATCACTGGGCTCTTTAGACGATCTCCATCAAACCCACATCAGAAAGTCAGAGCATTTTTTATTCTATCGTGGATAGATTAAAGCAATGATAGACCTGAATGAATGCATCTGGACCCCGGATTCAAGGTGCTTTTACTGGACCTAATTATAAGTCAGTTGTCTGGAGAAACTGCTTGCTGTGGAAATGCCATGCCTTGTAGTTTAGACACTTGTGCATGTTTATGTGAGAAGGCTGTGTTGAACTTATGCATAACACTTCTCTCTGTCTCTTCTCCCTCCCCCTCTTTGTTATAGGCTTGAGTGTAGCTTTGAATATCCAGAAAAAGCTCTCCAGGCAGATTAGGGGCATAGATAGATTTTAAACAGAGCCTTAATGCATGGACACAAAAGGACAAATATACCAGTGGGAACACTAATGCAAATACTCTGCCTTTGGATCAAAATATATTAAACATTTGCTTAGGAACAAAGGGTTCTTTTTAAGTAACTATATTAACATTGAAGGCTTTTAAATTCATTTTTGTAGGAGAAGAAACACTTTTTAAAGTGATGTTGTAGCCAAAAAAGGGATACCTACATTACTAACCCTATTTTTATTATTCATACAATGGTATCAGGTAGGAGTTCTGCAAAGGAGAATCCGTATTAATTGCTCTTTCCAGGACTCAGAGAATTGGACAATTGCAATTTACTTCAGATACACTTTTAGCATCTTTCATGTACAGTTGTATGAATACTATTCTGAGAGCAGTAAGAATGGCTTTGATTTGAGTGAGCTGCTTTTTTCATTTTAAATATATTTTTAGTTACACTATTTTAGTGAGTAGGATATTATGTTACTGATTTCAAGAAGACCATATAGTAAAAAAAAAAAAAATCTAGTTTATTGCATGGAAAAGCAATATTACATATATTGGGCTATATGTAAGTAGCTCATGTAAGTAGGTGGAGCTCCACTGGAGTGGAGTTGGCCAATTATGGCTCATGTTTTGGACGGGTCACTGTTGCGTTGTATAATCAGAACACAGTAATATCACAGGCAAGAAGCTATTTTAAACATTGAACAAGTTGCTACTTAACATTAGTGTGTGTACACTATGGGTTGTTGCAGTTTAAAAAACAGTAAGCATTTAAAAGTATGAAAATGAGCAGTTAATGGCAGTTAAATCCATATTCAAATTACCTCACGTTTCATAGAGTTGCTGAAATAAACGTGCAAGTGTAAGCGATCACACTGCCCATTTACAAAACCTTAAGTCTGACCTCATGTCCCTATCCTACCTCTGCCTATAAACGGGAAACACTGACTGCCATCTGCTCCACACCACATACATTTCTGTGTGGGCCATAAACTATCACCCACCCACCCACCACATACGGCCCACAGACCATCAGGCCAGTGATTCTAGTGTCTTTCATTTTTATTAGTATTTTACATTTATGTGGCAGTAGCACCTAAAGGTCCCAATCCCATTGTATTCAGTGTTGTACAAACGCATAAGAAATGGCAGTCCCTACCTCAAAGAGGTTACAGTCAAAGCAAGTCTGACCCTTCCCACCCCAACTTCCCACTCTAGTCAAGATACCACAATGTACAACTGTGTAGTCTCTATGTACAGTCTCTATGTACAGTCCAGTAATGCTACCATTTCCCCTCCACAATTCCAGTGTGATGTAAAAAGGCCAGTATTACTTGGAGTAATCACTCAGCCCTACCTTCTCCGGTCTGTCAACCTCTTGCTTCTTCTTTTGTCCCTTCCTTGCCTCTGACTGACAGTTTCTTTCATCAAGCCCTTCTCTGCAGTCTTCAACCAATCCATCCACTGCCTCATCCCCAGCCCCCCTTTGCCTCCAAGCATCTTAAGCAATGTCTAGACCTGGTGCCTCTACTTTTGCTCCCTAAACACTTCCTTGGATCCCATGCAATTTGGTTTGCCCCCTCTCGGCCCTACTGAAACAGTTTTTAATAAGGTCAGTAATGTGCTCTTTCCACTGGCCAGTTCTAAGGGCTTGTTCAGAGCAATCTGCCATTGACCGGACAGTGAATCACTCCCACTGTGCATCTTTTACATTATATTAGCAAGTCTCCTTATAGCTCGATATGTAAGTGTGATCTATAGGATAGTATAATTATGTAATACAGAAGGCTTTGGGATTCTTTCAGGATTAGATGTTTTATCTAACCTTACATTATTTTTCAGCAATGTCCATGGTAAAACCACACTCTGCAGTTTGTGGCTTGGATTTAAATTTCAAAGGGAACAAATCTCTCTGAAAATCCTACTGCTGTGTTAGGACATAAATGGCAAGCCTGCAAGCTGTGTGTATTAATATGTGGAGATTAAGTTTATCTGACAGCAAGACCAGTTGGACTCAGAACAAAATAGTGCTTATTTAAGTGCTTAATATGCTTTGGTCCCTGGAGAGATCTCCACTGGTTATAATGAAGCTTTCCCCAGCTCAAGAACCTGGTGAGCTTTAAGATTTTTTGCCCTGTTTCTTTGGAGGTATTCTATTAAGGGGAAATGCCCAAGGACAAGCAGTTTTTAAATATTGCATGTTTCTTTTAATAGAAGGAAAAATTAGTGCCTAGCTGTGCAGAATTCCAAAGTCTGTTTTACAGTTAAAAAAGTTATATTTTTTGCTGTCACTAACCTGGTGAGAGTACTATCCTATGACTACTTAATTTTTATTTGTGATATACTCATGGCTGTTTAAAAAGAGAGAGAGATGGCGATCTTCATTTGGATTTACACTGATTTGAAGTATTTAATTTATTGCTTTCAAAAAGGAGATAAATTGATGGACAAGAATAATATTTTAAAATCTCTCCACTAGGTGGCACCAAAGTTCTGGAACTTGAAGAGTTCCTATTGCCACAGAAATCTGCGGATTCCTTTCTGTAGTTGAACATCAACATTTCATCTTCAGAGACTGCTGTCTCAGGTAAATATTCACATTCCTAAAGACAGTTCTACACTTACATAGATCACAGTCGGTATTTCCCTTTTAATGCTCCTGAAAGCAGAATCTTTGTTTCCCTATTTGGGGTTATAATCCACCATTAGGTGTTGTGGTGATGGCTGTGATGCAGGGGACATGATTTAGGTTTCATGAAAGGAATAAGCCACTGGATCTAAGCCCTAAGCAACCAAGCTTCTGTTTTTTCTAATACAAGTTTCATTTAGTAATTTTAATTAAATAAGTCAGGGGAAGAACTCTGAGAGAACATAAGCAAAGTTTTCTAAATAGAATGTTTTCCCAAGAGGTGTTGGCAGCTCTTTAAAAGTTAGAAGTGATTAGAGAATGCTTCTTAGGTTTGTTTATTTTTTATTTGCTCCTGTCATGCACCCACTTGGAATTGATCCAATTTTCAGAAAAAAAATATTATCAGATAACATTGTTATTTCAAGAACCACACAAGACAAGAGAAGGGCGAAGCTTTGGTCCTTTACAAACATAGCAGTGCTTTTGTATCACCCACTCTCATAGGGAGGCACACATGATGCTATTCTTAGCCCCACAGAACAGATAGACCACTGGACTGAATGGGGATGAATAAGGCCACAAGATATGGCCCATTGTGCACATACATTAGGTTAATACATAGGAGTCAGAATAAGTGCAGCTTAAAACCATTGTTCAGTGCTAGAAAAAAAATCATTTTTACACACGCACATTCATGCGTCCCCAAACATGCTCTTGGAGTAGCTGCTTGCCCATATCTGCAAAGGGTCTATTTCCCCCCCCCCCAGTTCTGGTTTGTTTCCTTTATTTATTTACAAGTAGCCTCTCTTGAGACAATTGCAGGTGTTGAACTAGGCCGGCCTGCATTTTGCTCTTCCATTAGCTTGCACCTTTTGTAATAAATAATCTGTCTGCTCCCTGCAATGCAAACTGGAGGGATATTCCTCTTCTGAAGCAGCTGTGCTGGAGAAACTGCTGATGAAGAACAAAATGGGAGCTACTGAGCAATCATTTGGAAACTGGCTATTTAAAAAAAAAAAAAGCCAGCTAATTAGAGCTTTGCGGAAGAGACAGCACTTTGTGCAAAACACCAGAAGGTAATCTCTCCAAATCCCATACACTGCCTCTTAAAAAGCTATAATTAACCTCGTACTATTCACTTTATGAATTAAAATTTAATTAAATATTTTCTGTCCTTAATGAACATATTTTTTCAGCCAGGAAAACCTACTGACAGCTGTATTTCCTAAGAGCAACAACAACATGCAGGGGCCAGATAGACTAAATGAGGGCCCTCAGTCCTGCTCCAACACAATGGATGTAAAATTGGCTACCGAATAGCTGATTTTTTTTTTTAAGCTCATACCTGCCTCCAGGTGAGGTTGGAAAGTATTATCCCCATTTTACAGATTGGGGACCGGGGCATGAGCGGCTAAGTGACTTGCCCAAGGTCACACGGGAAGTCTGATACAGGGCAGGAAATTGACCCTGGTCTCTTAAGTCTCAGGCCAGCGCCCCAGCCACTGCGCCGTTCCTGCTGTCCATGAATTGTATGCTCCCTGAATTTGCCAACACACAAAGCAGTGCTGAGTAATTGGAGTGATGATGTGGGAACCCCCACAAACCAATTGCCCCTCCCACAAGGGGCAGAAAATGGTCTTTATGCCTCATACCTTCCCAAACAGAGATACACAAACAAGGCTTTCCTCATAACAGTAAAGGGGGTAGGGTGGGAAGTGGGAAAGGGGAAGAGACGAATGCAACATCCTGATCTTACATTTACAACGTTTGCTTCATCATGATGGTGCAACCAAAATGGCAATGTTGAGTCACAACTACACATAATCCTGTGTTGACACATCATGAAACAAACCTGATCTGTTAGAATACTGTACGTATGTTACATAGATTTCAATACAAATAAAGGTGATGGTACTAGAGTGCTGCAATTCTTTTGTAATGCAAGTTAACACTAGATGAAACTCAAAGGTTCATATAGTTCTAGACATGACAGATCTTTTAACTATTGCAGTGCTCCTGGGACTATCTCCATTTGTACCCATCACGCAGCATTATTTCCTTACTTTAAAAAAAAAGCTCAATGAAAATTTTTTCATGGGAATCAAGAAAAAAAAATTTCTTCCAGAATCCAACAGCCCCTCTGATTTTTATAGAAAGAGAAAGTAGAAAGAACATGGCTAAGTTTTGAACTTTATCTCCAGAAATACAAATATCAGGTCTAAATAGCAAAGCAATTATGTTACATAAGTGTTAGTCATTTGTACTAACCTGTGATTAAAAATTCACATGTCTCAGCAGTTGCTCTCATCTTTTTCTGAAATTACATTTTCCATTTCTGAGGCTTGACCTCGGGCAATGGATTTTTGAAGCAATCATGTCTTGATAATTTATTAATGTTAAGTATAAACATTGCAACTTTAAGAGAGTGCTTTGTTTAATAAATACCCAGCAATCGAATGTAACAAGAGGAAATGCAAATAACGTAGACTTCTACTAGAAGTTGCAGTTTTCACAGGCACTGTACTCTGAGCTCTCAACTATAACAAGTTTTATTTTCCATTGCTGTGTGTGGGTGGACAATAGGGTATTTTCTAACTTTTTGTTGTTGCAGTTACTACCACTGCTAAAATGTCAGTTGTCCATACCTTAGAAAGCTTGTAATGCCCTGGTGTGAAGCATTAATTCATTATAACTTGAAAGAGACTAGGTTTTGTCGAATTATGTGTAGTGATGGTAGCTGAAGAATTGCAAAGAGGTTTGGAAAAAGGGAAAGAGATAACAGGAAGAGACGAAGAATAAAATCTTCTCCTTTCTGCCCCTTGACTTGTCTCCCCTCTGCATTTTCTTTCTAAAAGTGGCCCAACCTCCTCCTTTCTAGATTTTTGTCCAGTTAGTCTTATTTATGTTGTTTAAACCATTCTGGTTAGGGCATAAGTAATTGGTCCAAGGGAATGGAGGGGGAGGAGTTTGTTAATTCTTGTATCTAGGCTGCCTAGCTGTCATGGTGATAGGTATCACAAAAATTAGTGAAATTTAAATAAAAAAAATAAAGGGCCAAATCATTCCCTCCTGCTTCAAAAACTTGTGGGAGGGGAAGAGCTAAGTGGAAAAACTCTACCGTTTTGTGGAGTTCCCCGCTGATTATCTCTTTGGGTGCAGATGGGGATTCCGGGGCACATGCGAATATACAAAGAGCCAGAGGATCCTCAGGACATCTGAGGAGGTCTAGGACACTTCAGTGATTTTTATGATACTGCCCCTCTCCCATCCCCTGTGGCAGCAAGTCCCCACTGTTTCACTGTCAGGGCCAAAAATCCTCTTTAGTGTAGGGGTGAGCTTTGAGAGTGCAGAATGGGAGTCCACGTAACAGTATCTGAATGTTCATCTTCTGAGAAGTCCCACACATTTGGGGAAGCTCTGCCCCCAGAAACTGCAGAGACAGCCCTTCCCCACCCACACAGATCACAGGTAGGTGCTTCTCTAGCATGGCAGTAAAGAGAGTAGGACATAATGCCACAGGTTCAACCCTCTTCTCCAAACTTAAGGGCCTGATCCTGCTTTGATTGAAGTCAATGGCAGAACTCTCAATGGAGGTCAGTTGGAGGAGGATCAGATGCAAACTTTGGATTCAGTTTTGCTGTTTTTTGGAGGGCAGAAAAACATACAAACAGGAATTTGTTATTCAACCCAAAGCTGTCAGATCTGTAGGGCAAGCTCAGAAACAGACTCCTTTGGTGCAAAATTTTTTTTTCTTTGGATTATTCTTTTCTGCTCGGAATTAACTGGAAACCTCTGACCACCCTGAATAGATTCATATTTCAGATTCTTACAGTAAATGTGACAATGGAATCTCCCAATAATTCTTGCCTTCTCTAGACTTAGAACTTCAAGGAAGTATACTAAGAGAAACACCATCCAGCATTAATCATACTATTTTGGTGAAACTAGACTAGTCCCTGCTTGCACTGACTTCTACTATTCATTGTTGCATTAGCTACTTCCGAGGTACTAGTCCCACCTGGATAATCAGTGGAAGATTTCCCATCTGCTTTAATTATTTCCTGTTCTTTTAACTATGTTATTTGGGGAACATCAACAGTACACCAGGCTTTGATTCAACATTATTAGTGTTTCACCCTTTTAACATCCAGTATTTTACCACTTAGTTATCTGCCCTAATCTTTGACATAAAAAGGATTAGGCTAAACTTACTGAGGATGTTGGTACAATTTATTCTGTACATAGTATGCTTCAGTTATTGAACATAGCCTCACAAGTTAAGCATCTAGCAAACTGTACAGCATTTTGCTGTTTTTGTAGCGTTTTGGGGTCTTGGAGGATGGAGAATAATGTAGCAATAGAAGATGATTGTATTTATTTTATAACATATTAAAGATATTGTCATGGTTATTTTTTAGTAAAAGTCAGAGAGAGGTTGCGGTCAACAAACAATAGTTCGTGGAAGTCCAAGCCCCGCTGCCCTGAGAGGGGGGAGGGCTGACAGCTGGAACTCCGCCACCTGCGACTCGCTCTACCTCGTGGGGCTGACAGCCAGGGCCCCACCACGCAAGGCTGAAGTTGCGGAGGTCACCAAAAATCATGGAATCCATGACCTCTGTGACGGACTCATATCCTTACTTATATTTAATCAATCAGATAATGCAAATAGGACCTGATGAAGAGCCTACAGATGTTAATAGAGAGATTCCAGTTGATTTCTATGGGCTCTGGATCAGATCCCAAGCACAGCAGTGTTTTAAACACACAGATTATCAATGCTAACAGGGTTCATTTATAATGGTTTCTCTGACCAGTGTGGGAAGGTCTCTTATTTAGGAGGAAAGTCTGATAGAAATCACGTCTCTCACAATAAATTCAAAGTAAAATTAAGCCTCTTGAGTGATCTTGCAATAGAACTTTCAAATGTTAGGATTTTTTTCCCCCCAGACGCGGCTTAATTTTACTTAGAAATCGCTGTAAGCTCCAGGCAGCTGGGGCTCCTGCGGTCAGCCTCCCCTGCCCCCTGCTTGTGGAGCTGACAGTGGGAGCCCCAGAAGTGGGAAAGGGGACCCCACCAGCCCCCCTGGGAGGTGAAGAACCCTAAGAGGAGTAGAGGGGAGGCTGGAGGGCTGAACTATGGCCTGGGGGCTGCAGAGGGGTGTGGGGGGGGCTGATGGGGTGCAAGGGTGGTATTGATGCTGGGTTCTGAGCAGATGGGGTGAGTGCTGGGAGGGTGAATTGAGGGCAGTAGGGGCTGATGGAGTAGGGGGGCTGAACTGATGAGGTGGTGATGCTGGGGTTTGAACTGAGGGGGGCTGAAGGACAGGATTAATTGCTGGGCAGGAGACAGGCAGATGTGGGGATGAGAGCTCCTGCAACAGGTGCCAAAATCACCTTATCCAGTACACGTGGGAGAGTGGGGAACACTAATTGTCACATGCACACACCTGGGGATGGGCAGGAGGAGTTTAAAAAAAAAAAAAAAAATCAAGAGACTGACCTAAAACACACAATATAATCTTTAAAGAAAAAAAAAAAGAAAAAAGATTTTTGATCTCTTGAAGTTAGCAATAGGGAGTATGATTCTCAGGAAATCTATACAGTAAGACAGATCAATATAATACACGATCAGGAAATCACATTAGAGCTGGCATGTGTAAACATGCAGTTTTTTTGCATGGCAGCTAGATCACAACTGACTTTTCTGCCATTTACCTTTCATCAAACAAAGTTCAAGCTAACGGCTCAGCCTTTTTTTGGCTTGTGTTCTGTAAGGGATAATCCCAGTCTACTTCACCATGCCTATGGAAAACAACAACCTGACATACAATTTTTTTTTCCTTTAAAGCTTTTCAAGTTTACAGATCTGAGCATTGGCGGTCAGAGGTGAAATCTTTTCCTTCCTTCCCCTCTCCCTACCCCGGCTTCACACCGAGTTCCTTCAACCTCTGCCCCAAAAGTTTTTTATAGAGATGGCTCTTACAGGGCCTGATCCAAAGTCTGTGTTGGAGTGAAAGGAAAGACTCCCATTTAATTCAGAGGGCTTTGAACCAGACATTTCATCCAAAGAGCTCCTGAAAGCACTTCAAAAACATTAATTAATGAAACCTCAGAAAGGGACTGATTCAATGCCCATTGAAGTGAATAGAAATCTTAACCATGGTCTTCAGTGGCCATTGTATTGGGCCCAATATTTGTAACTAGGCAAGCAAAGAGCACAGTAGCCAAGTGGTACGGTTTCTAATAGAATACAAGTATCTGTATTCCCAGTCCCAACCAGACCATGCTAGATATGAAGTCTATTTTTGTTCTTTGTTCACTAAGTTTGTCTCTCTCTCAGGGAAAACAACAGAACCTGTTGTATGTTGGCATCTCTCCTTCTGTCCCCAAACCAACAGCGACTGCTTGAGTTTTTCTGAGAGCGGTGCACTACAGTTTCTCCCTAGGAGAGTGGAGGAAACCAGCTCCAAGAGTAACCCTTTTGCTATGTAATCTTTTCTTAACTGCCATCGACTGAATGCCATCACAAAGAGAAACAGCAAATATTGAAAGAGGAATGTGAAGGACATTATGAAAGGGATAAAGCAAGAGAAGGGGAACTGTTCAGACATGTCTCTCAGGAAAGGTGATGTAATATGTACTGTGGGACATAACTAATAGTTGAAATACCTACTTAGAGCTAGAGCAAGTTTATTACCAGAGGGCGCTGTTGTCAAAAACAAAGCGGAGAGCAAGGAATACAATTGATTATTTAGAGCTTGGTTTGATAGAAATAGGGTAGGTCTAACGTTTCAAAGACTATTGTTGAGGCTTAGGTGATTAGTGACTTAATTAGAGGCTTTAAGATCAATGGACAAAAGACATTTTATTGGTGTTTTAAAGAAGTACTGTTTTATTATCATCTATAATCTGTATTTTGGTAGTGCTCAGAGGCCCCAATCAGGATTGTGCCAGATGCTGTACACACACTCAGGTAAATGCTGCGTACTGTGTTGGCAAGGGTTAACTGATGTTTAGTCGTTTCTTGAAAGTTGCCCTTCATTGCCTGTCTTACCCGCTCATATTTTTTTTAAACGAGATCTTGGCTGCAGCATGAATAATATTTTATTTTTGAAAACTCCAACTCCTGTACTGAGTGTCCCATTGTAAGCAAAAATGCTACACATGCAAACAAGTAGCTGCCTCTAGAAAAAAAAAAGAATGCATGCATTTTCAGGTAGGCGAATTCATGAATAATGGATAAACAGGCAAACAAACAAGTAGTAACATATGGGCCATTGTAGATTAATTCATTATTGCAAACATAGCAAGAGTCAGACACCAAGGACTCCTAGTATGCAAGTTATATTGAGGAGTTGGAAGCTGTATTTAGAAGTAAGACTGAAATTGCTAATTAGTCAGTTACCCTCTTTCCGCACATGTGGTGAAGTTTAATTTTGTAAAAAATCTGCATGTTTTTTTCAATTAATTTAAAGTGGTTGGACAAAATTGGGGATTTTTTTCTGTTGTCAGCTACCTGATGTTTATAATGGGACTTTAAACATCATGTTTAGAAATTGCAAGTCATATTTACTAACACTTAGCCCTGCTGCAAAGTAGGCATAGGTAACACACACGTACAGTAGGGTTGATAGTGTTGAGTGTTGCCTATGGGTGGGGAAAATGAGTGGTTTTGTTGAATCCCTGAGGATCATCTACTGTCTTCCCCATTCTTGGCGCCCTACACCCTTGTGGCCCTGTGTTGTTGCCACTTCCCTTTTGATCAAAAGGTGGAAGTTGACTAAGGCCTGGTCTACTTTAGGAAATTAGGTTGGCATAACTTCATCGATCAGGGATGTGAAAAATCCACACCCTCTGCAACACAGTTAAACCAGCCTAATCCCTGGTGTAGACAGTACTAGGTCGACAGGAGAATGCTCCCATTGACCTAGCTACTGCCTCTCAGAGAGGTGGAGTACCTACACCGATGGGAGAACCCCTCCTGTTGGCATAGGTAGTGTCTTCACTGAAGCGCTACAGTGGTGCCACTGCAATGTTTTAAGTGTAGACAAGCCCTTAGTCTGTCAGTATGAATCCTTAATTAGATAGTTTAACAATAATACATCCAGTAGCCTACTCTATTATATTGTAATAGCACCTAATGGCTGACCAGGTCATGGCCCCACTGTGCATTGTACAGTGTAACTCACAGTTCCTGCCCCAAAGAGCGTACAGTCTCAAAATTATGCATTCGGCACTGAATATACCAGGCCAGGTCCTCAGGCTGCTTTGCGTTGCTCCGGGAGTATACTCAGGCCATAAACCCATTTTAAACCATCCCCTGGCAGGAATCACTCAAGCACAAGGGTGATCCTGCAGTTCCATACCATTGACATATGCCTCGCCCTCTCCCTGCTGCTAATGCAGCAGAGCGAAGGGGACATGGCTACAGAAAAGGGGATATGGTCAGGACACCCCTATACTGTGCTGATCCTTGCCTGCATTTCTGGCCCTGCATCTGTTGCAGGCCTTTGTAAGTTAGAGCAGCATGGGGATCAGGGCAATGCAATGGAGAGCTTTAAATCACCTTTGCACATCACTTGACTTGCACTCTGTGCTTTTGGGCCATGCCAGCGGATCGGACCCAGAGTGTGTGCAACATCCAGCCCCCTAGGGAGTCTACACTGCAATAAAAACACCCGCGGCTGGCTTGTGTCAGCTGATTCGGGCTCACAGGGCTTGGGCTATAAAATTGCACTCTAGACATTCAGATTTGTGCTGGTGCCTGGGCTCTGGGACTCTCTAGGACTCATAGGATAGCCAATGATTTTCTCTTTGCATGGGGATCAAACCATCCCCTTACTTTGCTTGAGTTTAAGGCCAGACCTGAATAAAGCGTTGCTCTTTCACTGTTCCCTTGAAGCTCTAGAGGTTAGCAATCCTCTGTGCTCTTCTTAGCCTCCCCCCACATTCCCTTCCCCAGAAGCCCGCATGCCACTTGAAAAGATTGTCCCCAAACCCTTCTTTTGGAGTCAGAGAACATTTGATACCCTTCCTACAAATCCCAGAACCTTCTCTCTTGTTCTGTTGCTCTCATTCATGATTGCCTTTTCCGGCAATAAGATGCCACTTTTGGCTTTGAATTGTACATTTTAAAAATCAAACCGTCCTGGCTGAGAAAACTGAGGCACAATGCAAAGGAGCAGGAGCCAGCAGGGAGCTCAAACCACTTGATTCTTCATATTAAATCAGTGGCTTATTTGGACTAAGGAAAGATTGGCCCATCAAAAATGATATTGTATCCATTTCCTGGGGAGTGGAATTCTACATCTGCCAGGTTTGCCTCCTACCAGATAATTAACCCTTCCTGCATGTGTAACTGCTGGATAGTGGAGGAAAGATTTAATTTTCTGTCACGACCATGGGATTAATTAAAACATTCCTATCCATTTTTAACGAGCAAGTTGTTACTTACAACAGTGTACCGGCTTAGACTCTCAGTCCCATAAAGTACCAATAGCACATATAGAATCACCGTTAATGAGCTGATTTGGGTATGGTTTCCCTCTCTCCCCTTTAAAATAAAGCAGCTTTTTGGCTACTTTAAAAATTATTGGTTGCTTTCTTCCCACTTACCTCAGCTATACTCTACACTGTATATGGTGATTAATAGCCACTTATGGGCATGGGCAGGCAAGACACCCAGACATTGTGGAGCCAATTCTCTCCTCTACTACACCTTTTGGTATAAAGGGTCCTTAAAAAGCAATAAATACCCTCTGGGGAAAACCTTCCACTTAAGGGAGCTCCCCTGCCAGTGTTGAACAGCCCTTGCTAGCCCAACTCCAAGCCCTTGGCATAGGGGGTTGTCAGGGGTGGAGAGTAGAAGGAAAGCAAAATGGCCTAGGGGAGGGGTGTGTCCACAGTGCATTCCATTCTGGCTATCTGGGCTCATGGGAAGCAGAGAGCAAGCTGGAGCAACCCCAAGCCGGAATATACTGGATCAGAGTACTGGCAATGGGAAAATGCAGCTTAAAGCCCACTTTGCCCCTTTTCCAACCCCGTCCATGGGCTCTGCACAGGAACAGACTGACTGAGAATCGAGCCATGCATATCTATAGGCAGACTTTGCTATCTTACTGTTACTATTTTTTGCATATAAGCCTTACATTGCCACTCTCTCATGCACAGAGACTTACCTTACTGGGGGGTGAGTCCCATTTAAAACAGTGGGACCCCCTCCTGGAGCTATCACAGTGGGAATAAGCATGACAAAATAGAGCTCTTAGTTATAAATATTGTAAATGTAAACAATGAGTACAAGTTATTTGCTCAGTGGTTAGAAGCAGAAAGAGAGAGAGAGAGGGTGGCAGGAGCAGCGTATAACACATTTTTGCTTTTTTAAATGTTTCATTGTATAACTAATTATAACTGAATAAATTGCTAAGGGCTCGCCTCCTGCAAACACTCTCCTACCAAACATAGGATCTGATTGTGCTCACTTCCACCAGTATAAAATCAAGCATAACTGAGAGCCATATCATATATATATATACACACACACACACACACACACACACACAAGTATACAACTGGTGTGAAAGGAGAATTGGGACCATGTGACAATTACAGGATTGGGCCCTCAGTTGTACGGTGAGAACTGAGCCAAATGGTAATCTGTTTTTCCCTAAACTCAGGATGCAGCTCTTGATCTAATTTTTTCATTTGAATCAACTTTAACTATGCAGCACTAAATCTCTTTTCCTGCAGTGTAATCTAGTTTCTGTTCCCCATATGGAATTATATTTTCTTTTTTGTAAACACAAACCACATGAGACACACGTTTTGACTCCTGGGGAAAACCCCTGAAGACCATGGGTTATAGAAAACACAATTTCTGTTTTGAAGCAAAGTGCAGTTTTTAGGTTTATCAGCATTTTTGATTCCCAACCAGTTTCTGCATGCAGAAGAACACAGCCTTAAAAGGGCAATGGTACATGCTCTGGAAACTAATTTTTTTTTTTAAATTACTTATCTAGTAAAGTCAACCTGCATGATGAAAGTGGCTCGTCACACTCGTGAAATGCATTAGTCACAAAACACACCCTTCACCACTTCAAGAGACTGATTACGCTGTACACCGTACTGTGTCTAACAGAGCGGCCTCTCTTTTGTGGGCAGAAAATCCACTCCTCTTTGTGTACACAATGCTATTGGTCACTCCACAGTTTTTCCATTATCTTTTATATATAATCATAATTTCACTCTATCAGTCATAAGCATAAAACCAAACCCACCCGTTCATATTTATGGAATGAGCAATTTATTTTCCCTCTTGCCTCCCCATCCCCCCAATTTAAAACATTTTTAGCTGTGATGTTGAAAGGTTCCAGCCAGCATTGTACAACCTGCAAGGATGACCTTGTCCTTGTGACATCTCAAGGGGAAGAGAAATGCACGTTGTAAGTGTGTTAGTGCTGACAAACTTCATAGAACAGAGTCAGCTGGGCAATGGATACCAGGCCTGTTCCTCAATGTGGAACCTCTGTTTGTTCTCTCAGTTAGTAGCTGGACACTGCAGAGAGCCAGTGCATGTGGGCATGCAGCAAACTGAGAAGATGTAAGGGGTGCTCTCACTTTGGATGATGGAAGAGCTGGCAAGGCCTGGAAAAGCTAGAGCGGCTGGAGTCCTAAGGGAGGAAATAAGGTGAACATGACTGCCTTTCTACTACAAGCTATTAAATCATTTTAGAGAGGGATCCGGGAGGCCAGCCTTAGGCCTGAGAATTTACAACAAACAAAATAGGGGATTAACAGCAGTGTGTTGCTTCCAGTTTGCATACTCCAAGCAGAGTGGAATTGGCATGTTACATCAGGAGGGGCCAGCCATGACATAGCTAATAATACATTTGAAATACCACCTGAAAATGAGTATTTCTACTTTGTGCCAGAAGAACAGTGAGCATAGAAAGGCTGCTAAAAACAAGATGGAAAAAAAAGATAGTAATGTGCATAGTAAATTGGGGTGGTGGTGGCGGCTATGTTTAACAATTAATATTTTATTCTATCTAAACTTGATCCAACCTATTGAACAGATGAAAATATTCCCAAGGTTATAAAAATATTTTTCAGAGTCAAAAGTTGTTTTCATGAGTCATGGGAAGAGTGAAGTGCAAGGAGAGCCCAGCCCTGCCCATTCTATTGTACTACAAGCTAGAGTACTCTGTTTTGGGCGTTGCCTGGGAATACCAAACTTCAGAGTTGGCAGTCTTGTCACATTGTAGGAAAGTGATGAACATAGGCTTAAAGGGGGAGGTAATTGTGTCTGCGAACTTCAGCACCTAGTAGGAAATGGCTAATACAAACCTGATGAGAGGAAAAGCTAAGAGATTGGTCAAGCATAGGTGTTGGTGCTTTACTTATTACCATTGATTCCAACAATTTTACCTCTTTGGAAGAGCATTATGGGAAGTAGGGGTAAGATGTTGACAAGAGCAGCAGTGTTTTAAGTGTTTAGTGTATATAGAGGGCAGCTAGAGGAGACTGGTGTTTTCATAAAATTGAACTTAACACTTCAGAGCTAAATTTCTCTCTCACACTTCAAGCGAACATCAATATTACTCATTCACACTGGCATCAGTTGGTCTGACTAGCGTGAAAGGATTGCAACTGAAATTTTTAACATCACAGAAGATGGCAAGTTACGTTCTGGAAAACTAGAGCATCTTGCTGACTTGCAAAGATGACGCTTTGCATGCAGTGTAATTCATTGGCAAGTTATTAAATCCTGTCTAAAGGGCTTTTCTTCACCTTTGGATAGTGCTTTTAGAAACTGAGAAGACTCTCTAATACTTTGTTTTATCATGAATATTCTTCCAAATAATCAAAGTGCCTGCAGCCTGGAGATCTGTGTGCCAAAGTGTAGTATGGTTTGTAGAATACATTGTCTTTAAAATTAAAAAACAAAACAAAAATCACCACAGAAGCACTACTAGGGTTACTGTATTGTATTCCCCTGAACATGTGCAAGCGTATTGCAGAAGACACTATCCAAATAAATGTTCAGTGAGCTTGTAATTTCCTGTTGGAGCAGCAAAGAAAACAGGGTCATCGATTTAAACCAAGAATACAAATGATTTCCTCTACACAAAGCTGCCAAATGCTTGAAGTTATTGATTCCCCCGCTGCTAATCAAACACTTCTGGTTCTGTGATGTGCATCAGATTATTGATAAAGTAAACATAGTTAACTGAATTAAAAAGACTGTAGCAGAGACTAGGATCCTTGTAGAAAAGCATCTACATTAAAATAAAAGAGTAAAAATATTCTGAAGTTTAATTATTTTGTAGATTCACATTTCTGGAACTTGAGTTTATTTAAACAAACATACAAACAAACCCTGAAAGGACTGAAGAGAACCCTTGCCTTGAGAAGCCAAAAAAGAAAAAACTTATAAGAAGAGATGCTCAGAATTTCAAGGCACTGGGAAGAAATTACCTCAAAACAGCGATTGAAACCTAAAAGGACATGTCAGTCGCACTTTAAAAAACAGTTATTTTAATTTTATTTATTTATTTTTATCAGCAGGAGGCCTGCACAGTTGTCTTGCATTGTTGCAGCAAGAGCTGAGCACAGCTGAGGCCTGGCCTTGGAACATGTCATTTTGAAGATAGCACCTATGGTATTAATAAATGTAGAACAATAGTTGCTGTCAAGTTGGTTACAACGCAGTAGTTCACTGAAGGGAGCCTGACAGTGTCAAAAACCATTAGAGCAAAGCCTGGGAGTGTTTTATATGCTTCAGCTGAACCCAAAAGATGAATTGATGCCCTGGATCTGGTCTTAAGGCATCTGTCTACTTTAGTGAGTGTATGTTTTTTTTTGAAGAAGCAGGCAAACAATTGCTTTCCCCCACCTCCCTTTTCTTTTGTCATCTGCATAAACTCAGACAGTAAGAAGACAAGACACAATGGAACAAATTCTGCTGTGATATAAACAGATGAACTCTACTGGAATCAATTGAGGCTTCAATGAAGTTGCTCCTACTTGTACCATGTCTGAATATGGCCTGCTATTTCTTATGTTGCTAGAGCAGAGTGGCCCACTGGTTAGAGCACTGGATTGGGGCTGGGGAGAGTTGGTTTCTACTCTTGGCTCTGCTGCTGGGTGACCTTGGGCAAGTCATGTCACCAATCTGTGCCTTAGTTTCCCCATCTGTAAAATGGGACTCCTGGTACTGACATCCTTTGTAAAGAGCTTTGAAATCTACTGATGAAAAAGTTCTATATAAGAGCTCGATTATAGTATTAGGGAAGAACCAATTGGAAGAGATACTAGCAGGAAGTACACAAACAGATTACCAAGCGATGAAAAACAAACATTAAGCTTCCAAACTGACTTAAAAGAAGGTGTGACTGTTTCCACCACCTCTGCCTTTGTGCCTGTCTACAGAGGAATACAATTAAGAAACAGTCACTGATTAGTAACAAAGTGTTAACAGGCTCGTCAGTTCTTTAATAAGTACAAACTACAGCTACTATAATTATTCTGCTCCTTTAATAACACACCTCCATGCCATTTGATTTTTATTTTCAAGGTGTCCCATTTCCTTCCCCCCTCCATGTGCGATTATTATATTTTGCTGCTGAAGCAAGCAGTTGTGTCTCTTTATAATGTACATATTATACTTAAACAACTTACACTCATAAGGATTTCCTTCTAGGATCTCAAAGCACTTTACGTACACAGAAGCCTCACCATCCCAACAGTAAGCATTAGTATGCCTGTTTCTACACGTGGGAACAAAGACACAGAAAGGCTAAGGTTTTGGCCAGAGCTACACAGTGAGGGCTAGTCTACACTTACCCGGTAGTTCGACGGCTGCGGATCGAAGTTCCAAGTTCGATTTATCTCGTCTGGTGTGGACGCGATAAATCGAACCAGGAAGTGATCCCCGTCGACTGCGGTACTCCAGCTCGGCGAGAGGAGTACCGCGAAGTCGACGGGGGAGCCTGCCTGCCGCGTGTGGACCGCGGTAAGTTCGAAGTAAGGTATGTCGAATTCAGCTACGTTATTCACGTAGCTGAATTTGCGTACCTTACTTCGACTTGAGGGGTAAGTGTAGACCAGGCCTTAGTCAGTCAGAACCAGAACTGAGAATAAGACCCAGGAGTCCTGACAGCTCCCTGCCCAACCCCTACTTCCTCCATATGAATTACCTAAGGCACAAATAGATGTAATACTTAATGGGACACAGACACTTCTTTTTTGTAGTGAGTGTATCAAATGGTTTCATATCTAAGGGCAGGTCTACACTAACCCCCCAATTCGAACTAAGGTACGCAACTTCAGCTACGTGAATAACGTAGCTGAAGTTCGAAGTACCTTAGTTCGAACTTACCTCGGTCCACACGCGGCAGGCAGGCTCCCCCGTCGACTCCGCGGTACTCCTCTCGCCGAGCAGGAGTACCGCAGTCGACGGCGAGCACTTCCGGGTTTGACTTATCGCGTCCAGACAAGACGCGATAAGTCGAACCCAGAAGTTCGATCGCTCGCCACCGAACTACCGGGTAAGTGTAGACCTACCCTTATTTGAGATCTTTTAAAACAACATTTTCTATAGTGATGGTATCACCATCTCAGCTCTCTGCACCCGCAGGATTGCAGAGATGGCAGTATGGGATTGAACAGGAGACAATGAATAATAAGAAAACATACATATGGAAATATTTATCTCTTATGGTGGAAAACAAAGTCTTTCCTGTACAGTCTTCAATTTAGGATGTCTGTGGGGATGAGTCTCTTTCACTGTAATTAAAGGAATGATTTCCAGCTCACTTAAATGTTCTTTTGGAACAGAGTAAAAACACACCTTATGGACAAACTTATTTGTAAATACTGGAATTTATGATGAACAAACATTTAAAACCCAAGAAACAAATGCTTGGAAGTTTTAAAGCCATTGATATAAGGGGAATAATAAATGCTATTAGCTAGCCCATTCAGATGCAACTGGGTTTGGGTACCTGACTTGAGAGAGTGTCAAAGGCCTAGTTTCAAACTGTTCAGTGCTTTCTGAAAATCAGGCCCCTTTAAGATATCTTCGGTTGAGCACCCACAAACTGGGGCCCCACAAAATCACTTGCCACTTTTGAAAATCTTACCCACTAACAATATTTAAGAATGTGCTGTGCTGTTTGCAGACCCCGAAACAGGACTGTAGTACTTTAGATTATGGGTCAGATCCTGGGCTGGGGGAAAATTGTAATAGCTCCATCAAGGAGCTAAGGGTCAGCCCCATCTGCCTAACGTAACTTCACTGTAGAAAGTGGACTTTGTCTTTGTTCAGCAAGGCTCCTCTTTCACAGGGTGGTAAGCGTCTTTTCAGGAGAGGAAGGATGGGCTAGTGCAGGGGCGGGCAAACTTTTTGGCCTGAGGGCTGCATCGGGTTTCAGAAATTGTATGGAGGGCTGGTTAGGGGAGGCTGTGCCTCCCCAAACAGCCAGGCGTGGCCCGGCCCCCGCCCCCTATCCGATCCCCCCCCTGCTTCTCGCCCCCGGGACCCCTGCCCCATCCAACCCCCTCTTCTCCCTGACCGCCCCCAGACCTCCCACCCCTAACTGCCCCCCACTGCCCCATCCAACCCCCTCTCCTCCCTGACCGCCCCCAGAACCCCCACCCCTGACTGCCCCCTGCTGCCCCATCCAGCCTCCCCTCTCATTCCTGACTGCCCCCCCAGGACCCCTTCTCCATCCACCCACCCTGCTCCTTGACCATCCCTGGAACCCTGCCCCATCCAACCTTGGGGGTGAGGGGGAGAGAAAGCTTCAGAGCCTGAGCTGTAGCCCAAGTTGCAACTTAAAAATGTTGTCTACGTAGCTATTGCTAGAATAAATTCTCAAATCTGGGTCTGTCAATGCGGGCGGAGGCTCGCTCCCACTAGCCCTATAGATGTACCCCAGTCTCTCTCTGTCTCAATTCCCCATCTGCGAATGGGGAGTTAACTCATAGGGGTGTAGTAGATTGTGAGTTGTTTAGACACTATGGCATTTGAGGCCACACAAGCACCTAAGATTCAATTAATAAATTAAGAGGTCATAAAAATAGTGTAACAATACATTTCTGAAATGCTTCCTTTTTATGGAGAGAAGCTGACTCAAAACCAGCTGCCTTTTGTGCGACCAACACACCCTTTTCCTTACACGGTCCATGAATGAAGTTATGCCATTCTTTAGATTAAGTCAAGGTACTGACAAGAGATGTGGAGTGTGTGAAAAATGATCAGGCGTGTGTGGGGCAGTTTCCTTGCCACTTTCCTGCTCCTCTTTCACCTCCACATCTGATCTCACAAGCTCAGTCTATGAACTTCCCAACTTCATCTGTCTGAATGAAAAACCTGAGGTTGTAGAGGAATTTTCTAAGTATATGATAGCGTCGCTGCTTCTCTGCTTAGAGTAGTGTGTTTCTATGTCACATTCCCTATTAATCTTGCCATGTTGCTGGTGTTTCAGACTTATTTTTAAATTGCAGTATATTTAAGCTCTATTTTTGCTAAATCCTATTTTTTCCTTAATAGATTTAGCAGGTATTGAATTGTGGTTTCCAGGCTCCTGGCTCCATAGCAGGGACCCTGGAAACCCTGGGGTCTCCAGTAGCAAATTGGGCAGGGTTCTGTTAGTCCCTTGCCAGTGTTTCATAGGAAGTTCGTCTAAATAGATACATTTCCATCAAACATATTGATTGGGATGAATCCATGTTTTCCAACAAAAAGCTGTTTCTTTGGATAGTTGCTGACCAGCTTTAGTCAGGATCTTTTGTTGGTTCTTCTGGGCACTTCTCTAATAGAAATATGTAATTTTTAATGTCTTCAGTTTTTCTTGCTCTTTATTGTAAAATTTATCATTTTACAGTAACTTTTCTGTTTATATATTTTCCATATTGGGATTGTATTGGCTGAATTAAAAAGATATGCATCTCAATGCCTTTAATTTTGGAAACTTTTCAGTGTATGTAGCACATCAGTGTATTGGACACAGATGGCTAGTCAGCGAGCAGATTGAGAACTAAATAGCTATTATTGCATTCCAGGCACTGCAGTTTCTTTGATCTCTCACTCAGAAATGGTTTACAAACTCTTAAATTATCACTCGTCTTGCAGATTCAGTGATCATATTCTAGGGAGCTGTGGACAAATAAGATGTATGCACACATCACATTCTGAAAGTGTCCCTTGCTCGACAGACCATCTCTCTCAAGCTCCTGTTAAGCAAATTTTTCCTCTCATATCGACAGCACAAGATAGTTGCTCAAGTAACATAATCACTATTTTCTTAAGTAAGTTTTCTATGGTAATTTGAGAGCTGTGCTTTGACACCAGCTCTTGTTAGAGCCAATATGTGGCAGGGATGATTCACTGGTTCTGTGATAGACATGCCTGGCAAGTTGGTATCTGTTCAGTTTTCATGGGCATTTAGGGAATTAAATTAGGAGTTTAGAACAGAATGATTCTTTCAAAGCTTTGAGTATGGTTCTTGTGATGTCACTCATGCTTGCAGAGAAACCAGGAAGTCTGCACCTTAGACTTCTCAGGTAAACATCTCAAATATTGTTAAAGTACACATACCAATTACATTTTTAAATCTGACTACAACGGGTACTTTCTTCCTGTTCTGAAATCTTACTCTTTAAATCTTTTGTAATTCACCTTTAAACACAAGAAGCTAGTTGTTGTTTTTTTTAAACAGAGGCATACAATTAGGACTGCTAATGACAGATTAGTAGGTATTAACCTTTAATGCCATTCTCTAACAGCAAATATGGGTCACGCTACAGCTATAATTATTCTGCTTCTCCTGTAACACATCCTATTTTCAGGTCTTTAAGGTATATCCATATTGTTTCAATATGGGTGACTGGTAGATGCATTTATCTTCAGAAATGTCGACGGTGGACCCCCCTGCTCTAATCTGTACATAAGCCTTTCATCCTAGGATCTGAAAGCACTTTGTAAATTTAGAGATGGAACCTTTGTGTATCAGTGGGATTTGGGAGAAAAAACAGAAGAATTTGGTCCTTTGGCTCCCTTGTCCCCATTGAGGTAAACAAAATCCATTTTACAGAAGGGTAACCTGGGGCGTGGCAAGACTAAGGAGGGGAGAAGGCACAGCAGTGAATGGAAAGGGGGATAGGTAGCACTGGAAGAAAGGAAAAGTCTGAAAAATGGGGGAAAGCCAATAAGGAAGAATAGAAGAGTAGTCTAGGGAGGGAGTGAATACATGCGGAATGGTGTGAATACAGAAAGCTGAGAGGAAAGAAAAGGAAAGCAGACATGCCAGTTGGTTGAGCCACATAACACACACATTCTCTAGACACATTTCCCTAGATGTGAAATATATCTGCAAGATTTGACGAGAGTGGGATGGGTGGCTATTATGAATTCTTAATAATTATGTTGGCTGCTCTAGTTTTTATAGTTAATTAACTAGAGATAGAGGCAGAAAATAGACTAAAATTCACCAGGAAGAGCACACAGTCCTTTCACTGATAGGGGTCTATTTATCTCCCTCTTAGATGGACAGCTCCCTTGGAAGCATTTTCAGCTTCTAGAGAAGAGTCTGTGGACTGCTCCTGGTGAGAATATTTCAAAGTCAAGTCAGCATCTCTCTCTCTAAATGTCAAAATACTCCTCCTGAAATGGGATGGGGAAGAAATAATAATAAAAAAACCAAACCCATCCCTTGTTACTCTTCATGTTGATTGTCTGTAAACTTAAGTGACTGTAAACTTAAACTCAAGGTAAATAACTTGTGCAAAGTCTTCATTTGCATTTCAGAATGCACTAGCACAATGTCAGTGAAGATATGTGGAAACCAGTGAATTAAAATATTACTGTTGAAACAGACCTATCGCATCTATTTATACTTCCCCTGTTTAGTGACAACACTGGGGAAGAAAGTATTTTGTGGGCATTATCAACAAACCATCTCTGAAGCCCTGTGTCTCCAGACATTTACTGGGAGAAAAACCAGATCAGACCCAGCTGCCTTGTACATACCAAACAACTCACTGTTTCGTCTTACAAGAGTCATGGACAGTTATTTCCATCTCATTCTTCTGGGTAAGCTGAATTTGTCAGTAGCTGGTAAGAGTGAACTACATGAGGAGATGGATGGTGTTTCCCAGCCATCTCCCTGATCCTCTGTGTCCTTCATACTTAAGTGACTTGTTTTCACAAAAGTTGAATCTGTAACCTGATCAAGTTTGAATTCAGACTTGCTGAATTGAAGAGGCAGAGGGGTTCTCAAAACAAAACAAAAACAAACAAAAAGCGCATAGGACATAGCTTCAGCCTCCTGAATTTAGACACTCAGATCATACTTGGGCACCTAAATAAGTCACCTGATTTCCAGACACCAAATGCTTCAAATCTCAACATTTGGCCACAGAGAAAGCACAGGTGCCACTCTGCTCATTTAAAACAGCACTGTTTCCAAATATAAAAACCTCTGGCTGACTGGATTTATGGCACATCTATGCTTGAGTTCCACACAGGTATAGGGCCAATGAGCAGGTCAGAGAATTAATCAGCAATTATTACTTTAGGTTTTGTGCTGCTCCCTCAGTCTTCAGTGTGATGGCTTCCATTATTATATTTGTATTGCAGTAGTTCCTGGAACCCCAGTCATGGATCAGAGCTCTACTGTGCTAGTAACTGTATAAAGATACTGCAAAAAGATAGCCCCTGCCCCCAAAGAACTGGGATTCCGAGTTTTGTCACTTCAGTGACTGTAATCTGAGACATGTACAAATAAGATGTTATACACACACATCACCTGGTGAAAGTGCCCTTTGTTTCACTGCTACTCTCTACCACACCTGTGGAGGAATGTTAGGCCAACCTCAATGAGGATAGAAAGATAAGGTCTTAAATAAATAATCAGAGAGGTGCATATATATCAGAGTCTAAAATCTAAACCGCCTCAAGTGTCAGGGACTCCCTGAAGCCAAACATCTTTCTCTCTAAAAGGTCCTCCAGCTCAGATTCAAAATAAGCCAAAGTCTCATGAGAACAGTAGCTTTTGAGAGAATTCCACCATTTGAGACAGCTGAAATGAACTTGTGCAATTGTCACCATTCTGGGCTTATTATATTTCAGTGCTATAGAACTCCAACCCTTAGTCGGTCTCAGCTTCAAACCGAACCATAACCACCACCTCCTCCTGGGCCTGTATCTTTACATTACGTTTTCACTGTGTGAAATAAAGTTGCCCAGCAACTGTGCTTTCAGACTGGTTCTCTGATGAGAACCATACATCCATTCTTTTGATACTGTAGATTCAGTATTCTTTCATGTGCATTAATCTCAGCCTAGCTTTCCTCTTGATGTTAAAATTAAAGACTCTTCCTGCAAAGTAGTTCACTTCCTCCTTTTGTGTCAGTCTTCTTGGAACTTGTGCTTTTCAATAGCAATTGTGAAGAAATCTGCGCTTGTTTTTCACAAGCTGACTCACATGCCCGTTAGTGGTCTAACAGATTCTTACCCTAGCTGTGAAGACCTCTTTATAGAAAATGGCTGGTAACAGGGAAGTAAAAATACTCATTGCCAATGTCCTAACTTCAGGTTGCTGTGCTTATAGGGCCTGCTCAGCTTCTCAGAAACTCATTGTTTCCCCCTTGTTACTGTTACTCCCTGTACTGTGAATGACATGTACATTCTCTCTCTTTCCGAGATTCCTTTATAGACCACAGGGTTCCCAAGTTGATTGCTACTTTCCACAAAGCATGGCTCCCCCCACACCCCTCATTAATCTTAGCAAAAACCAGATAGCTAGAAGAACTAGAATGACAATCCTGATGATTGGTCTTTGTTAATATTCATATCTTAATACATGTTCGGGAACCCAAAATCCTATTTCTCACTTGCATTTTATAGATCACACTTAAAAAGTCACCAGTTGTTGCTTGCTTAAGGGTGTAAAGTGTTTTGATGGGATCTTTTAACCCTATAGTTCACAGGTAGTCATCCTGATTAGGGAAAGGAAATTAACCCCTGGTGAATGAAATAATAAAATTTCATGGAAATGTACACCCTCGCCACTGAACAGAGGTACAGCAGGATGTAGTTTGCCCAACAAACAAGTCCCTGAATTGCTACTGAAAAGTTCTCTCCGAAAGCCCTCTTGCATGTGCATGCCTTGGTTGCACCATTCATCAGTTGACAACACGACAAGAAACTTACTGTCTAATACACTTATAGGGTAGATGGTAGCTGAATTGTTGTGCTGTCTGAGGAAATGAGAGATCAGAATTCTCTTTTCAGCTCATTGGAGACTTGTTAAAATATGCATTAAAGATTCTCCTGGGAGAATTCTGGGCCAAAAAATTAAAAATTCTGCACACGTTATTGCAAAATTCTGCATATTTTATTTGTCAAAATAATGCAATATAATCACACCAATTTCAATTATTTTGGTAATTCATTTAAATTACAATACAATGGATGGAGAATGGGATGGATAGCATTGGAGGATATAGACAAATCCCTTTTGTCTAACAGTAATGTAGCTAGGTTTGATCCTTTATTTCTAGTTTTTAGTCAACAAATATATGCAGCCATTAGCTCAGTATTATATCATCGGCAACTGAAAAGCAAGTGAGGGCTGGGGTATCAAACTCACAATTTATAAAGCCATACCGTCATTTACAATAAGGCTCCTTTACACCACTCTGGCAATGTAAAGGAGCCTTAAAACTTTTACACTTGTTTTATGTTCCTGGGGGAATTCACTAAGGATGGGAACAACCAGGGCCGGCTCTGGCTTTTTTGCCGCCCCAAGCAAAAGGATGGGTTAGAGTGCTACAGGCTAGGATTTGGGAAACCCTGCTCTCCCACAGGTCCTGTGTGACACGGCCAAGTCTATGTGCCTCAGTTTCCCATAAGTAAAGTGGGGGAAGTAGCACTTCCCTACTTAGAGGGGTGTTGTGAGGATAAATCCATTAAAGATTGTGAAGTGTTCAGACACTCTGCCAATGGGGGGGCATATAAGTTCCTCAGATAGATTGTGTGATTGAGAGGGCTGCAGTAACTATTGAGTTCATAATTCACTGTTGCCAAATGGCATTTGTGAATCTCATCTTTTAAAAGATTAGTGAGATTTAAGCAGCTGAGCCTCTTGCTTCCTCGAAGTTCACAAAAGGGAAATGTTAATGTTTGTGTAGACTGCGACCTAGCAGAGACGTATAACTAGACCCACTGGATGTAAAGAAGGGTGAACATTATAGCAGGTGTATAAAATAAGTATCCCGTTAATTGACATGGATGCCTCTCTCTCTCCATCATACTTGTTTGAGAGTTGATCAGACTGTGATGCCTAATGAACCACAGACATTTTGGTTGCAAGTAGCAGATCCTTTGACTACAGCTCTTTGTTAGGTTTATGCAAGACTGATGTGTATTACCTATGATGCTTACTGGTGCTAGATTTCAGTGTCTTTCTGTTTTCCTCAGCAAGCTGTCGTCTGTGCCTAGTGGGCACAGACATTTGCATACTATTACTTTGAATTTCACTGCAAGAAGAAGATTATGCCTGGCACTTCTAGGCCAGGGTTTCGAAAGGGACATAACAAATGCCTCAGGTCACAGCATGTTACACAATGATCAGCTTTCCAGATCAAAGACAGACTTTTTCTAAAATAGTGCTAGCGTTGGCCAGTTTACAGCTTTATTGTACGTCTGGTTGAGCAAACATCATAATAGGCTGAGGGGAACAACTGGGCAGCACACCAAGTTGGCCATAATAAGAGATGTGAGTTACACAAACATACACCATGAGGTATTTCTTGCAGAAAATTGCATTAAAAAGTATATTTGGGAGAAGTTCTGCTTTTCCTTTCAGAAGAGTGTGTCCTTGTGAATCCTCTAGTACCACTTCTCAACAAGAAGAATTTTATTATTTCCACTCTCTGTGAGGTACTTGAGTAGCATGAGAGGTTGAGGGGAAAGGTGAGCAAGACTAGGGGAAAGATAGGTCAGGAAGAAGAGGAGATGGGGGTCACTTGTGCAGGCAGAGGAGCTAGAGAAGGGGGGCAATGACAGGGGAAGAGGACAAGAGTTAAAGAGGGGAGTCAAAACCAACAAAAATCCATTGTCTCTTTGAAAGAGTCAGCAACAGCCTGCATGGGAAAGGTGGGGTAGGCAGGGTTGGAGGATGGAGAGGCTGGGATTGCTCGCATGCTCTAATGGTCTTAGTGCAGACCTGGGGACTGTTCTCAGCTCTGAAACTGGTTCCTTATGGGGACTTCAAGTTACATGATCTTTCTGCCTCAGTTGCGTCATCTGTAAAATGGTGATCATACTTGCCTACTTAAGAGGGCTCTTCTGAAGATTTATATTATCGGAGGACTTGTAGAGCGCTGTGGCTATGAAAGTAATATGTAGTATTCTGATTTCAGAACAGTTCTTCCGCATAAGAAATTACTCTTCAACGTAGCGATCTAATTGGCAAAGACGACTTTAAAATGCTATGGTACAATGTAACAATACACAGTTAAAAGTTGTTTATGCACATTAGGCAATAGACAAAAGTGATATCTGGGTTAATTATTAAATTCCTCCTTTACCTCAGCTAGAAAATTTGAGGGGATAGGATAGGGAAATTTAGGCAAACAATCAATCTCTGAGGCAGGACAGGGAACATACCAGACATCATGCTGATGTCACACACTAGCGCGTAGCATTATGAGAAAGAGTTCCTTTGTTTGTCACTCCACCCTCTTAAACTGTGGTTCCTCAGATGATGCAAGGTCTGACTAATGCATTCTTGGGAGATATGCTGACCATTTTCATAAGATGTATTAAGTGGCTTTGCCTCGATCATATTTCTGTAATTGGCTTTGTGCTATGCTTCATTAAACAGCTTTAGCTAAGCAGTCCATTTGCAGAGTTTCAGCAGGGCAAAGGTTTGGGCTTGAAACCTTTAAGACCACTAATTTTATAACTTATCAGAGCATCCAGTAGTAGTCCCCACACTAACTCCAGACATCTACACTCTTCAGTCAACAAGACTGCTTCACATTTGAAATGAGGTTCAGACTGTTTCCCCCCCAACAGTCCATTGTCCCGTTTTTGTGATGGAAACACTTTAGGAAACAGCTATTCAGATGCTTGTTTATGGCCCATCCTGCCACAACCTGCCTGAAGGAGTGATCTGGGGAAGAGTGTTAGATAGGATTCTCCTGGCCTTATGGTTTAGCCATACTCTTTGGTAGCCAAGCCATAGAACTTCTACTAGGTTGACTCTTTAGGAGGTAGTTGTTACTCTGCTGTGTCATTCAGACAGATACAACAACCATGACTCATCAAATGGGCAGGATGGTAAAGGAAGAGGATTAGAGAAGAATAGGATTGCAAGAATCTTCCTGTTTACCAGTGGCTTAAAAAAAACCCCAACAAACTCAAACCTCAGCAACATTATGTTTACTGGCAGTGATGTAGCTTGGCTCTGTAGCTTAAGACTTCTGGCCAAATTGACTCCGGTGCAAGCATATTTACTTTAGTGGAGTTACACTAGGGATAAATCTGGCCTCTCAAGCTTGAATACTTGCACTGTGTTACTGAGTATGTATGGTAAGCCTTGAGAACAATATGCTGTCTTTCTGGCCATCAGCCACACCAGGGAGGTCATTTTCTTCTTGGCAATTAGTGAAGTGGTGGCATCGCAAAAGGAAGTGAATAAACTTATTCTATCCTGCTTAGGTGCCCAGTTCTCATCACAGATTTCCTCTGGATGTACTGTGGGGCCCCAGAGAGAGCTTGATTGCTACATGCAGTGATTTCATCCCGGCTTATTTTGCTGGGATATTGAAAGAACTTTGGCAAAAAAAAATCTTAGTTTTCCTCATACAATAAATGTGTCTCTCTCTTTTTTTCTCTTCCTAGGGAGAAAAATGCCAGCCTCTTTAAGAAAACTACAGCAAATGGCTATTTATCTGGGGCTGTTAAGTGGTGGGGGATGTGCTGTGATGTATTATCTTATGCAAAGTAAGTCCTGTTGCTATTAGCAACCTTATTTCTGCCCTCTCCACATCATTCCCCTTTGTACAGTTGACAAATAAGAATAGTTCAGATTCTGATAAACATGGATTGGAGGGAAGAGCAGCAGAGCTTAAAGATTTTATTAATCACACCTGCCAATGCAATGTCCCTTATTTTGTAGGCTAGGCTTTATTTAATTCCAATACTAGTTCTCTCTGAAGCATGGTTACTTTAGTCTCAAAAGGATTTATTTAAAAACAGATGAAGGTTTCTATTCTCAATTAGATTTTAAAAATGGTTGTTGTTGGGAAATGCGGGGGAAGGGGCAGGGGAACACCACTTAAATAGGGAAATGTGAACCATTAGAATTCTGGTCAGTTTGTAATACATCCACTTTATGGTGCTGTTCCCTCAAAATGGATCTTGTGAGGTGCTGAGCATCAACGTCTATTGAAGACAGTCAACAGCAGTTAAGAGTGCTCAGCATGTTGCAGGATTGGAGCCTTAGAAGGAAGCCTAGAGAGATGGACACTGTCAATTAGATGACAGACAGATCTACTTGCTAGATTTAATTGGCCGGGAATTATTAATGTTATTAGTTCAAGCAATTGATTTTCTTTTTTAGTGACTTCCAGACATTTAATAGTCCTGAAGCAACAGGCTTTGTTTCCATTTATTAGAATGCTCTAGTCCTCGGGGTCTCATGCCTTTCGCTTGTACAATAGAACCTCAGAGTTCTGAACACCTCAGAATTGGAGGTTGTTTGTAACTCTGAAACGTTTGTAACTCTGAACAAAAGGTTATGGTTGTTCTTTCAAAAGTTTACAATTGAACATTGACTTAATACAGCTTTGAAACTTTACTATGCAGAAGAAAAATGCTGCTTTTAAACAATCTTAATTTAAATGAAACAAGCACAGAAACAGTTTCCTTACCTTGTGAGTTTTTTTAAAACTTTCCCTTTTTTATAATAGTTTACATTTAACACAATACTGTACTGTATTTGCTTTTATTGGTCTCTGCTGCTACCTGATTGTGCACTTCCAGTTCCAAATGAGGTGTGTAGTTGACTGGTCCGCTCGTAATTCTGAGGTTCTACTGTAGTTACTATCAGTTTATATTGCTTTTTGCCTAGCCTTGTACTTGAGGACATTTGCAGGAAGGGTGGCCAAACTCCTTTCTGAAGCCCTCAGTAGTTGTGAAACCTTCCCTTCATTTGACATATTTTAATAACAAATTGGACAACATTGGAAAGCCAACTTGTATTTCAGACAACTCATGCACTTGAGTTCTGAATTGCAGCTCAGGCAGACTGATAAGCCTGACATGTTTTAAAATAGAGAGGCTGGATTTAACAGGGATATTAGCATTTTCTCTTAACATCCCTTGACATAGATTTACTTTCTCCTTTCCCAAATCATTTAGCTAACAATCCACTTAGTTTATGTGGCTATTGATCATCATTAAAACCATTGTCTGGTGAAATGTTCAAGTGAAATATGCATAGCCTATTAAGGACCATTGCTTTGGTGTGATGTTGATAGCCACATAATGTTTTTGATATTTTGATTACAGGCCAATTGGGCTTTTAATCACTAAAGTACAGCCTTTAATGAGAGTTACCCTCTTTGTTAGCATCAAACAGAAACAGAAGCTACTATTTGACTTGCAAGCTAATACAGTTTCATATCTCTAACCTTAAAGGCTTGTTAACCCAGGAGAACTAAGCACCAGTGCCAATCATGTGGATTCAATGAAGTTCTGGTTCCCCTTCCTCATCTTCATGTGTACAGCCAAGATGACTGAAGCGCAAGTCATGTTGTGCATTGAATAGCTGAGTAGCATTTGAATCTAGGATCCCCTGACTTCTCCCTTTGCTGTACCCAGTGGTTTACATCACTTTATATATATATATATAAAAATAACCATTCCTGTTCTGGACCTTTTCTACAAAGATTCTTTTTGCTTTGTCAGAGCCCCGAAGACATTGCCAGGGAGAAAACAACCCAACCAGGCTTCCACTGCTCCCACCATTTAAGTTTTGTGTCATGCTGAAATAGTTTTAGGCACAATAATCGAGAAGTTTCTTGTCACTACAAACCACTGAGCTCCAATTTCAGGCTCTCTGAGAGGAGATAAACAGTAGTCCTTGTAGCCAACTGTTGTGCCCTTTAGAAACCCCTGCTCTGGGTTCATGCTATAGATATCTAAGTTCACACACATTTAGGCATTTATGTTAATACTTCAGGCAAGATAATCATAAGATACCACTGTCTACTGTGCACAGCTGAGAAGCAGGGTGAAGGGGGACTGGCTGCAGCTTCCCAATTCAGTCTGCTTCTATGCTGGGGATGGCCCCTAAGTATTGAAAGCAGCCTGGCTGACTGCTGTCCATGGCCCTCAGAGGCTGTCCTCCCTCAGAAAATGGCCAGCTGCAGCCCTCATTAGTGGCTATGGGAGAACTTGGGCTAGAAACCAGCAAAGCTGCCTCTGTCAACTGGGGACAGCCTCCAACCCCGTTGCACTCCCAGAGCAATATAAAGAGGTGGACAAACAAAAGATTTGGGTCCTCTGTTTTAAATCTAAGGTGGGAACTAGATATTCAGGGTGGGATTTTCAAAAGTATTCGGTGTTAGCCTAACCCTAACCCTCTTCTCATTAAAGTCAGTGGGAATGAAGCTAGGCCAGTGCTGAGAACATCTGAAAATCCCGCTCTCAGCATGCACAGCTTGAAAAGTTTGCTTCAAGATTTTTCTAGCACTAGAAGGCCCACTAGTTCCCTCCTCCTCCACCCCCCCATGCCCCGACAACTCTATTTTATACATTGGTCACCATTGGAAAGAATATTTTCCAGTTATCACCTCAGCTGCCACACTATTTCACTGTATTTCCTTGCTGTGATACTTCACATACTGTGATGTAGTAACTGGGAGCACATTGACTTTGATGGTGACAACTGTATATGTTTCATGATACCCTTTTAAAATTAATGTTTCCTCCACTTGTGTTATAGGATTAAGCAAGGTTTAAGCAAAAGTCCCTAAAGCTATAACACAAGGTTCTGTAGTAGCAGCTGCTACTGCCTTCCTAGAGCAATGTAAGAGAAGTTCTCTCAGTTCCTACATGTTTTCCAGAATTCCCTTTAAAGTTTAGAATCCATTCAGAATGTTGTTGAATGCACCTCCTACTGCTCTACAAGTGTCAGAAAAGCATGGAAACTTGCCCATAATGCCACTCTTACATGTACAGGACATTTGAAAGGTCTTAAATCCAGGGCCTATTTCCCCTAAATTTGCTACAGAACAACACTTTCCTTCTGCTGCAATGTTTCTGATTTAGGGGGTTGGGATCATCTTTAGTCAGTAGTTGTCCATCTAGTTGTTTTCCCCACATTTAGAATTGTTTGCGGTCACCACTGAAATGGGTGGTAGTGCAGACTTGGGATTCTCTTTTTGGCAATCCACAAATGTAAAAGTCTCAGATTTCGGAATCATGTCTGGTATCTCATGGCTGGTTATTACTATTTATAGGGTTGAATTCTTTTTCTGGAGGGTTTTCCGTGTGCATATTTTATTATATTATATATATATATATAAAATGGGGGATGCGGGGCGGGAGAATGTCTTTTCTTTTATTTGCAGTGTTATTATAGCCGTGTTGGTCCGATATGGGAGAGACGAGGTGGGTGAGGTAATAACTTTCATTAGATCAACTTCTGTTGGTGAAAGACGAGCTTTCGAGCTACACAGAGTTCTTCAAGTTATAGCTCAAAAGCTCATGTCTTTCACCAACAGAAGCTGGTTAAAAAAAAAAAAAAAAGTATCTTAGGTCTCCTTTTATTTGTTTTTTTCAACCCCATATTGACTTCCTTCCACAATGGTCTGTTTCTTTGATCTAGAAAATTTTGCCAGGACACAGTATTATCAGCTGGCTATTGAGCAGCTTAAGAATGACCCTGTAGCCTTGGAGGCACTGGGGGCTCCCCCTCTTAAAGTTCACAACATCAGACTGACAGACAAGAGTAATCGCGTTGACATGGCCAGAGCACAGGTAAGAGCAGTGAGCCTGCCAGTGAAACATGACTCCGAAAGATGGATTTTAAGTGTATAGTAATGATGGGGAGGAGAGTGAGGAGGAGATTTTTCAAAGGCGACTAAGTGATTTAGGCGCACAGGCCCCATAGATGAGTGTTCATTGCCCACTTAGGGTGAAACTTTCAAAGGCATCTAAGTCTCTTGATTTGAAATATGGTAGAGGAGTGAATAGCAAGAATTACTCCATGTTGTGCTAATTAGTTTCATACAGGAAAGAAATGGTGTGTGCACCCACTGATGCTTCTTTATGCTGTATAGAAGGTTCACCATCCCCACCCAAAAAGATTTTTTTCTGCTTGTTTTTTATTTTTACATAAGACCTTGCCTATCTTGGGGTTTTTAGCTACTGGAATAGCTATGCCACTAAAAAAAGCCAGAGGATACAATTTTCAAAAGCAGTTGCGTCACTTAGGCATCTAAGACCAATTGACTTTCAATGTAGCTTATGTACATAAGTCACTGAGGGTGCTTTTGAAAAGGCTAGTCCTGGTGTGGATGTGTTGCACAACTGTAAAGTGTGACTAGCACCAGCACAGCTCGCACTAGTTTGAAGCAGAGTGAAGCCAGACTGATAAAGGTCACTTTTTATGCTGTGTCTGCACTAGGGCTTTGTATCAGTGGAGATCAGTGGCTCTCAACCTTTTCAAACCATTGTACCCCTTTCAGGAGTCCAATTTGTCCTGCGTACCTCCACGTTTCTCCTGACTTAAAAACTACTTGCTTACAAAATCAGATATAAAAATACAAAAGTGTCACAGTACACAATTACTGAAAAATTGCTTACTGTCTCATTTTTACCATATAATTATAAAATAAATCAATTGGAATATAAATATTGTACTTATATTTCAGTGTGTAGGATATAGAACAGTATAAACAAGTCATTGTCTGTATGAAATTTTAGTTTGTACTGACTTCACTAGTGCTTTTTATGCAGTCAGTTGTAAAACTAGGCAAATCTCTAAATGAGCTCATGTACCCCCTGGAAGACCTCCACATACCCCCAGGGGTACATGTACCCCTGGTTGAGAACCACTGGTGTAGATAGCCAGTGGCTTTTTAAAAACAAAAACGAAGGTCAAGGGTATTTAGTCTGGTCTTCCCTGCTTTTGCTAGAGGTTTCAGATGCATCCGGAGTGTTTTCAAAGCCATTAATGAAAGGAGCACAGGGTTTTGAATCTTTGACAAATATCTTCTTCCAGCTGGCTGTAGGGCATTTGAGTTAAAGGTGTTAACCAAGAAAATAAAAAGCAGCAAGTTTTAAACAGACTGAATAAAATTCACTTTCCCTTTCAGTTAAATATAATAATAATAATAATTAATGGAGATATCCCATCTCCTAGAACTGGAAGGGACCTTGAAAGGTCATCGAGTCCAGCCCCCTGCCTTCACTAGCAGGACCAAGTACTGATTTTGCCCCAGATCCCCAAGTGGCCCCCTCAAGGATTGAACTCACAACCCTGGGTTTAGCAGGCCAATGCTCAAACCACTGAGCTATCTCTCCCCCTCAGGATCCTGGATCCTCAGGATCCAGTTGCATGATATCTGTAATGTTATGAATTTCCTAGTTCTCCAGTTGCCCTTAGAGTCTTCCAGGCAAGAGCTGAATTTCCAATATAAAAAGCATAGACAAAAAATGTCAAGCTTCCTTTATATAGATCAGAAGTGGGGATCCACCAACCTCCAATTCATTTTTTCCTTTGTAAGTCACCTTTAAGAATGTTACAAAGATTGAAATGTCTCAGGATCAAGTCACATTTCATTCCTCTGACCAGCCAACTGCTTTCTTATCCACCATGTCACTCAGTGCCCTCTATGATGAGGAGCATTATTTCATCAGAGATATGAAACCAGTGAATGATCCTTCATCAGCCAGAGTGGGTTGCTACAGCATGGTCCAGGGGCTATTGTACCACCTCCAGAGCATGCCCAACTCCTGCCAGCTAGACCTGCTTGAGAAGGCTTGGTGATGTCATTTTTGATGGTCTATCAAGAATAGACAAAGCATATTTATTTTCTTCAGCCATGCTGAATGTTTTAGCAGAAACGCAATACTGCAGCGGTAGCCTAATTTATTAAGTTACAGTATTTTAATGGTAGAATTTTCAAAGCTGCTGCAGGATTTTACTATCCAATTCCCATTAATTTAATGAAGGGTAGCTTTGACTATCCCAGCCTTCGTGCCTGTATTTGTTATAATAAACTCTTATGTAATACTTGTCATCCATGGATCTCCTAGCGCTTTGCAAAGAAAGGGTGTTAGTTCAAATATTTCAGAGAGTGACTTTCTTTATATGGCTGCAGTCATAACATAGAACATTCTTTTAACACCGATTTGTGTATGACAAAATTGATACACTCACACCCCATTAAAAAAGTTTAATGAAACTCTCTAAAGTGCTGAAAAGCTGAAGTATCCATGTTAAAATTGTGGGAGTGATTCAGTTTTATCTTATTGACTAAGGAAGGAATAAAACATTCATTTCACTAACATCAGCCATTGAAAGTGTTCAACTAACTTTTATATATCTGCAGTTAAAGATACCAGTATCTGGAACAAAATCAGCTGGATATCTCCATACCAATTCAGTAAGAGACCTCTCCTTTAACTGGTGAGTATGAATAAAAGGCTACTCTGTGGAGTGTTCAGGGTAGTAGGAGAATCAGGGGCAACAGGGCCAGATTTTTGGTTTATAGTCATCAAAATGGCTGAGATTATAGAAATAAGAAATCTGCCTTTGAAGAGCTTATGAAATATTGTGTTCACATGCTGTCATTATGGAAGTGACAATATCTATTAACTAATTTACATTTCTTATCCACAGAATACAAAAGGATGAGGACATTAGACTGAGAACTTTGTGCTGAAAACGGTCCTCTATTAACTGTAACCCAGTATACTGGAGTGCATAATAGGCCCACTGAGTCTAATTTACCCCCTTTTTCTCCCCCTTCACACACACAAAAAATGCGAAGATAGTGGGGCACCAGGTTTAACACTGATTGTCCTTAGTTATTTTAACAGGCCTGTGATATCTTCTACTGTTCTCAGACCACAGCAATGCCATGACGCGATGGGTATGTCTACACTGCAGCTGGGAGTGAGCCTTCCACCACTGGTAAACAGACCTGTGCTAGTGGAGCTCAAGTTAGTGCGCTAAAAACAGTCCTGTGGGCACTGCGGCTCTTGTGGCTCGACACCTGAGTTCAGACCCAGAGGGTCAAGTGGGGTTGAGAGCCAGAGCTGCCACCTGCGTGGCAATGTCCACTGTGCTAGTTTTAGCGTGGTAGCTTGAGCCCCGCTACCAGGAGTATGTTTAGCAGGGTTGGGAGGCTCCATCCCAGGGGCAGCACAGACGTACCCAGTGAGGTGAGCTAAGGATTGTGTCATTTTCTTCAAGTACCTGGGTAATATGGTCTCTCTTTGTTCAAAGAAAGGCTGTATTGGGGTGAAATGGAAATTTCTTTGTACTCCAAGATACTAATCTGTGTTATGGATGTGGGGCTTTCAGTATTAAACACAGACCCCCTCTTTCTCAAGGCCAAACTGATTTCCAGAACTGAGAGAATAATTAGGAACCAATAATTTATTCAGCAAGTTTGATCTCTATTGCGGATTGAAGAATTTCTGAACAATCTACAGTTTCCACATTTCTTTGTTCTTGAAAGTCGGTACAAAACATTTGTTAGTTCAGTTTTCCCTGTGTCTTGTGGTTAGATCTCCAAAACCAAAGCAGTTTTGCTTAGTTGCACCTGGCACTATGGGATTGTCTCTGTTACATAATTAGATAAGACTTACCAAGAGTAGTTGAAAATTCTTGTGGAAACCAAATTTAAAATTCAGTGGTTAGGGTACTAGCCTAGCACTTGGGAGACCTGGGCTTAAATCTCTGCTCTGCCACGACCTACAGGTGACCTTGGGTAGGTCACTTAGTCCCTGTGTGCCTCAGTTCCCCATCTGTAAAAAGGAGATAATAGTACCTGCGTATCAGATACTAGGTGAATGGGGCCATATAAGTACGTAAGGGCTTATCTAGACAGTTAGTGCGCAAGCTGGGGTGTAAATCTACAGCGCACTAACTGTCCACGTGGACCCTGATTCTGCACTTTGATCTGGGGAACTTTTAGTGCGCAGTAGCAGAGTCCACACAGACAGCGTGTGGCATGCTGCTGCAACAGACATTTACACTCCAGTTTGCCGTACACTCACTGTTCGTCTTGACAAGTCCTAAGATAAATTTCAAATTCACTCTCCAAACATACCCCAGTGCAAACTTAAAATATATTTCCCAGAAACATTCATGCCAGTAAAACTTCATCACACAAGTATTTGGCCACATTTGTGCCAAGCAAATGGTAGCAATATAGTTGGTTCCTGACAGTTCCATTTTGTAATAGATGAGACATGAATGTGTCCTTGAACCAGATCACAGTGATTCAAACACAGGTGCTCCATAAAACAGAACAGCATAAGCCATTGTTGGGAATAGCTATATTATACTTGAGTTATCTGACATGGTTCTTGATAATGGGCAGACAGTCTAGAATCTAGAAAGAGAAACAGCAATGACAAGACACTGAAGGTCAAATTTTCAAAAGTGACTTAGATTCCTAAGTCCTATTTTAAAAAATGACAGACACATAAGAGCTTAGATCACTTTTAAAGAAGAGACTTAGGCCCCAGTGTCTAACGTCACTTTTGAAAATAGGAGTATTTGAAAATTGGACCTGGAGTGACCAGACTATAGATTCATCATACAAAGGTGCAGCAACCTAATTGTATTACGGTATGTGTGGGATTTTCAAAAGTGATCAGCATTGGCCTGACACTACTCCTCTCACTTAAGTTAATGGCTACTGCTGACTGGAGCTGCTCAGGAACTTTGACAGAATGTTTTTCAGAAAATGCTGATGGATTGAAACCAAAACCGTTTGCAGAAATGTTATCTGTTTACCTAATTTACTGTTGTTCTAGTTTTCATCAGAAAGGTTTCTCAGCCCTAGGATGGAATTTCTGATAAAACCCAGAGAGCGTGAACAATCCCCTATAGCCAGCGGCCCAATGGTTAGGGCACTTGAACCTGGGTCTTCCACATCCATGCAAGTCCCTGCTGCCTGATTCATCCCAGATGAGTGCTCTAACCTCCTGGCTATTCTGGGTTTTTTTCTGTCAAAATTTTGAAAGGTCTTTTTGTTCTGTTCTGCATCGGAATGGAAACAAATTCTGAAGCCTCACACGTTTTTCACAAAATGGAGTTCTCGTTTTCTGGACAGCCCTGCTACTTCAATGGGCACAGTTAGGCCAATGGAGGCATGAGGGTCTGCTCGGTGCAGGCCCATGGACATGGCTTTGCATTCTCCAGGCGAGAGCGCACAGGTGGGTGTGCTTCCTACAGTGGAGCACCCATAGGGACGTATACTTGAAGGAGAAAAAGTTATTCGTGGCTGGCAGATTAACACTGATAGTCCTCTCAGAAAGTGGGCTTGGAGCAGAACTTTGAAGAGCAGAGGGTGCACCTTTGCGTATCCCAGAAGTACAGCTTTCTTTCTCTAAATTGAGTCATTTTATTCTCTTTGCATACTTGCCTCCTCCTATGGGCTTCTATACTTGTATCAACAATCACATTCAGTAACAATGTGGTGTCAAAGCCTCCCTAACTAGGATAATTCTTTAGCAATGTGATCTAGATCCAATACCAGAGATTAGCGAAGGACTACCTAATTGCAGTCTTGATAGGCAGAAGTGGCTGATTGTAAAAGGAAAAAGACAAGTTATTTAAAAATGTTTTTAAAAAAAGCACACACCAATCACCCTGTCAGGATTTTATTGGTGTTGCAGAACCATGATATGTAGTTTCTTGGTCGGTTAAGCCATCAAGGAAAGTGTCTTTTAGAGGTTTGCATCTGCAAACCTTTTTAAAGCCCATTTAATGACACTAAATGATTTGGTTCTTGCTGCCTAGTGTTTTTATACTTGACATCACCACAGTATGAAATTGGTCAATTAAAGTCAAATGTTCTTTTGGTTTGTATCAGCTGGCGTCTCCGAGATGTCACCTTGCAACTCAGGGATGGTCAGAATATTCCAGTGTACCATTCGTGTGTGGAGAGCACCAACACACAGGAGGGGTGAAAAAGAAAGACAGCTGCTTTGCACATCCTGTCACTTGAGGATCTATTGATTGGTTGCATATTACTGTGTACATTCAATATTGTCACAAATGGACAATTTCAGTTAAGTGGACAATCTTACAGTCCAATTATTTCTCTAGCACTGAGCTCAGTGTTGGTATTGTTAATTTCATTCTTTTTTATTTGTGTGTATGGCAGAAACCCAAAATAAAGATTTTACAGTACTATTACTGTTCCAGAGTATCACATTGTTATATCTTGTATGTGCTGCTATGATTTTTTTTTTCTTGACGGTAAATTGCATTTCTTTATGATTATGAACCTCAAATCTGGACAGCTGATTTGCTTTCTAAGTCTAGGTGACTAGTCAAATTTTCAGATAAACCAAATAATAGGTGGTTTTCCCTTTTTAGGTGACGTAAGTCAGTGGCCAAACCTTCACTGAACTATCTTTACAAGGAAAGACAATGAGACCTAGGTTGGAGAGAGAAATCACTATTATATGATTTACTAAAAATGAAATATGACTTGCAATTTAAAAAAATATATATTTGCACTCCTATAGCTCATTTAGTAAATAAGGCAGACTATAGGCAAAATATATGTCTATCAATGTTTCAAAAACCACCATCAAAGTAGACCAAGAAATACCAGAAGTCAGTCAGTCATTTTACTTATCTGGGGAGCGAGACGTGCAGTGATAGTGACACCATGCTAGATGCCAAGCGACTAATATCAAACGCAGCAAACAACTTCCAAATCTTTTCAAGTTCATGAAAAGGTAGCATGATCAGCACCGATACAAAAATACAATTTTTTTTTATTTTTATTTTTATTTTTTTTAAAACACTGGCATCATGTCTGTCCTACTCTATGGAGCAGAGACATGGAAATCTACAACAGCAATTGATGAGAAGTTCAACTTATTCCAAAGTAAATGCCTACAGAAGATGTTCAGAATCTATTAGAGTTTATTACAACATCAGATATTCTAAGGAGAACACACCAACTTAAAACATCAAATGTGGCAAAAGGATGGACATATTTAGGATATGCTTTAAGGATGCCATCAGCTTGACTTCCACATGAAGTGATAACATGGTTACCAACTGGCAAGAGAGGTAACCTAGAGAAACATGATGTAGAACAGTAGAGAAAGAAGCTAAATTCATCAGCATGACACTCAGAAGCCTGAACAGACCAGCACAAGACCAAGATAAATGGCAAAAACTGATGGATATCCTCTGCACCTCAGGGTGCAGGAGTAGAAGGAAAGAAAAGATAGGCACTTCTGAGACACGCAGTAGGACTAGTGGTGATCGTGAATGAGTCAAAACAATCCCTCCTAGTCTAAACTCTGAAGAACTGTGTGAGAATTTAAATATTGCCATCCAAAGGTCATATTGCAATTTTGAAACAGTTGAGCCAGCCTCTCTTTCTGTCAGGTGACCCTTTCATAGCCACAGATACGAAGAGTACTGAAGTCTTCTTAGAATAAAATGGTTTAGGAAACCAAACTCCAGTCTGAACCCCATTCTACACTGTTCCTCTCTATTTCCATGTATAACTTCATGTTATACCCTGTACTTACACACAGAACAGTTCCACTCATTTCTATCACCATTCTCTGCTCATTCATACTGGAATTTTCAAGAGAAGCCTTAGGAAGTTAAATCACTGAGAGTTGGTCAACTAACTTCGGTAGGCCCCTTTGAAAATCCCAGGCTTAAGTACTTTACATCTTCACTGTGATCATCCCATTGCCTTTCAATTCCCTTTTTAAAGAAGGTGACGAGATGTATACTATGTTCCAGCTGCAGCTTCGCAAGGGTCTCAGGAGAGCCATTATTTGTTCTTGGATCAGAACAGGTTAACACCACGGTACCTGGGTTCCACCCTCAGTTATCCAGGACCCTGGAGGAAGGGCTCTCACACAGCTTTTGAGGACAAACTAGGAATTTTAACCATCTTAGTTTGTTTTATGGAATCAGGATTCCTAGAAACAAAGTTCCCTATATTTCCCTGTAAGATTCTGATAATGCTTCCCTTTAATTTTAATGGTGTCTCTTCATCTTCTCTGATAGATGAACATATGTTCATTTAAGGGCTCTCAATAGTCCATGCCTTATGTATTATTCCTTCACACACCCTATTTCCTCTAAATCTTTTTTTTAAAAGCCAGGGAATGGAGATTGCCTTGGAGACACTATAAGTACTGGCAAGTAACTGTAGTATAACAATTGGGAGCAAACTGGACTGTGTGTCAATTACATTTAAAAGCCCTACTTTTGGTCTTTCCCCCATTACAAATCTATTAGTATACATAAACTTGCATACCTGCTGATCTTGAAAGAGGTAGAGTAGGGTCATAGCAGTACAGTAGCTTCCTCTCCCCTGCATGTACTGGGGAAAAAAGGAACCTGACTTCTTACCCAATCAGTTAATTTCTACATATGGTTTCCATTAGGCACAGCCCATCCCACAGCTGCTAATTTAAAGAGGGACACAGGTGCATTAGGAGGAAGCCAAAAGAACTGGGGAAAGACTTGAAACAGCTAACAGTTGCTAAAAGACAAGATAACCTCAGTAAAGGCTCCTGCATGACACCCCCTCCTTTCGTCTTTCCTTACAATGAAGTAAGAGAATCTGAAGCAGAAATCCTAGGTTTGCTACTTCATTTTGTTAAATAATTCATGCATCGTAACTATATTGTGTTAGCAATTGCTAAACAAACCTAATCCAGTCCTTGGCCACTAACTAGTTTTTATTTCTAAAATAATCTTTTAACAGTGCATTTAGAAATGACAGAATCATTAGTCTGGTAAATAAAATCCACTCTTTGTCACCCATACAGTTCAGAAGTAACAAACGCCTCATCTTGCAAAATACTGGATTCCCTTTCCCATCCGTTCTACTAAGATGGGTTTATTCTTTAGGGGAGTTTGCCTCATTCCTGTGTAGGAACTTACTAACTTCCATAGTAGAGAATTTATAACCCTTGCAGAAGGGAGGTAGTAAGACAAACAGCCTGACAATCAAGGCAAGATTATCTTTATTTAGAAGCAATTGTATTAATATTTATTGTCTCTTTGTAAATATAATTTGCTGGGATGATAAAATATTTATATCCATACTTGTTTGCTTAACTAGGACCTGGATGATTGCCTAGTTAATATTTGCAGTGTTGTTGTAGCTATGTTGGCCCCAGAATATGAGAAATTAGATGGGTGAAGTACTATCTTTTATTGGACCAACTTCTGTTGGTGACAGAGACAAGCTTTTGAGCTAACAGAGCTCTTCAGGTCTGGGAAAGATAATCAGCTTGTCATAGCTAAATACAAGATGGGACAGATTGTTAAGCCTAAGGAATAGCTCGTTGCAAGAGACCATTTAAGATGAAGTGGGCAATTAATGTCTGCAGTCATAGGACAAAGGTGGGTTAGTGAGTTACAGTGTTCTAATGACTTAATGTCTATACGGTACTTTGATCACATATAGCACCATATAAATGCTAAGTAGTATAACATGGATGCCTTTTCAGGCCCACATCTCTAGAAGAGGAAGGGCATTCTTGTAGCTAAGGGTATGTCTTCACTACCTGCCGTATCGGCGGGTAGCAATCCGATTTATCCAGGATCGATATATCGCGTCTTGTTAAGACGTGATATATCGATCCCCGAACACGCTCACCGTCGACTCCGGAACTCCACCCGAGCAAGCGGCGGTAGCGCAGTCGACGGGGGAGCCGCGGCTGTCGATCCCACGCCGTGTGGACCCCAGGTAATTCGATCCAAGATACTTCGACTTCAGCTACGCTAATCGCGTAGCTGAAGTTGCGTATCTTGGATCGACCCCCCCCCCCCCCAGTGTAGACCAGCCCTAAGACATGCGACTGAGATGCAGGAGATGTGTGTTCAATTCCCAACTTTGCCACAGACTTCCTGTGTGATATGGGGCAAGTCACTTAATTTCTGACTTAGTTCCCTATGTGTTAAATGGGGCTGATCCTACTGTTTTCCACCCTTTGTCTCTTGGCTCTTTATCTTGTGTGCTCTTCAATGCAAGGACTGCCTCTTACTATTTGTACAATGAGGTGCCAGTCACAGGTTGGGTCTAAAGGCACTATGTTAATATCACTAGTAAGCTAGTTATGGCTCTTCTGTTCCGCAGAGCCTCCTCAAACTGCCATCACCAGTTGGGATCGAGGGCTGCACTGCTTTGTACCTTTTCTATAGTCATTTTCCTGTGTGCAAAGTGGCTCTGGCAACATGTTTACACCCACTTTGCACAGGGGGAAAAGACTACACAGCACAGTTGCCAACTTTCACGCGGTAAATAAGCACCCCGACTTTCACAATCAGCCAAAAATCAAACTAATCCCATTTCAAAACTAGGCCAAAACAAGCCAATATCTAAGAACCCCAACACTCTATGTGACTAGATTCCCCCCCGGTGTGTAATAGACCTGCTGTGCACCCCTTGCCTCTACTTGCCCCCGCTTTCCCCTGCTTGCCGGGAGCTGATCGAAAAAAAGAAGCAACAAGCTACGAGCGGCAAGCCAAAAACTGGCCAACAAGCAACTCACAAGCCAATTAAACCAAAAACCAGCCCAATTTCTGCATTTTTTTCGTGGGTTTGGCATGTCTGCTACACAGGGTGTCAGACAGGAGAGAATCAGGCTGTTTTTCAAAATCTTAATTCAGCTTCTTTATAAATCTGTCAGCAAACTGCTTTTTTAGCTATTTAATATATTATGAGTGAAAAGAATCAGCTACTTTGTTTAAATATCAAAGCAGTTGTTTTACAAAGGCCATGGCAGTTGGTCCACCAAGTATGCCAATTCAGTTTCACCCGGAGATTTGCCAGACAGAAAAAAAAACCACTAAGTAGATGTCCCAGCAGTTCAGGAGGGTTTCTTACATTGTGCCAGCACTAGCTCACAAAGCAGACAGGTGCTCCTCCTAAGGAACTACTCAACCTACTTGCCAGGAAGACCGCAACAAAATAATCCACACAAGAAAAACTTTTGCAACCACTTCTGTTCATATCATGAAAGAGTGAACATGCAGTATCTTTGGGAACTATTGTATTAATATTATGGATTGTTGGGGGCTAGGCATTGTATTCTAATTCTACTCCATGGGGGAGAGTTACCACAGCTCGTCTAGGACTAAATATAGTGGATAATTACTGGGATCCCTGGCATCGTAATCAGCTCCTGATTCAGGCAGGAACCATAGGCCCAAGAAGACAAAGGGCTTTTGGTATAAAAGGCTGAGTTTAACCTGACAGAGGGGCAATCATTTTGATTCAGCAAACAGACATGACCTTTTGTCCAAGGTAGGCTAACCCTGCTGAAGGATTGGAAGGACTTGAACCTGCCAACCTCCCTCCGGAAGAAAAACAACTTCTGGTATGTTGACAACCTTTTATCATTTTGTGTTTTCTTTGTGTGCTTTTGCCCTTAAATAAATGTACTCTGCTTTGAAAAAGCTGTTTGGTCACTTATAACTGCTGGTATACCCTGGTCACAGCCTTTGAAGAGAGAGCAAAGATCATGTTAATCAGACCTGCTAGGTTAAGCACAGTGAATTGCAGGGGAGCTGTAATCTAAAGCTGTGCTCAGAAGAGGGATGCAGGTGTCTCTTGTGAAAGGTTGTGGCTAGAGTGCTGAGAGAGCATTCCTGGAGCAAATTACTGGGGCATGGGAGGGTCAAAGGTGCAAAGACCAAATCTGCTGTAATCACAGCATCTCAAATAAGCAGACAATTGCCTCATTACCAGCATGGTTTCCCAAACCTGTAGGGAAGCATTCCTTGAAAAGGAATAAAAGTTACCCCTCCCCCCCATTTTACTAGGGTAGACTGTAGCAAGTAAATGATTATGGAGCTTCATCTTATTACCTATCATAAAATCCTCATTGTTTCTTCTAGTCATTTATTATTTAACCTCCTTATAGTTTTTTCCCTCGTGAATAGCATGTAGCATCTAATTGTATGTATCTTATGGAAACAGAACATTATCAAAATGTTACTTTGGTGTGTGGCTGCATCGGTCTTACCACACAGGAATAGTAAATGAAGTGACAACTTCAAAACAGAAAAGGAAGTACTTCCCTTCTACCCCCAATGCATAGTTGGACTGTGGAACTCATAAGCACACAAATTCATTGAGACCAAGAACTTAATATGGTTCAAAAAGGGATGGATATGTATATAGTGTGTGAGCATGATTATTATTGCTAACAAATTCTGGAAAGTCAATTAAACCTCAGCGTTTAAACCAATCTAACTATTAGCGATCAGGATTAGCGCTAATGTAGGGGGCAAATTATCACTCATTTAGCAGTATTTTTTTCCTGAAGCATCTGCTATGGGCCACTATTGGAGACAGGATACTGAACTAGGTGGAGTTTAGGTCTGATCCAATATATCTATTCTGTTATAGACTGATGTGTCTTAAATACATTTTATACACAATTCACCAACACTTAATATTTTGAACTTGACTTTTTCCAGTGAATTACACCCTACAGCTTCAGGAATTTTTGTAATTCAATACAGTTCTGAAATAATGGTCCTAAATAGGGTAGCTAAATATTTCTAGGCTTAGCAGACACTAACAGAGGGAGAATTTTTGTAATTATTACATATTTATTAATCCCTAGGTCAGTTTAACATTTGTAAGTACTGTACTGTATTGCAAAGTTCTCTAACATACATAAGTGACAATTTCCCCATAGAGCTGAACACACCATCTGAAGAAATGGAAAAGAGAAGTGATGCATGCTCAGTAGCACATACAAAGGAATGATACAAACTATTACAGATGCCTATTTCAGACAAGCAAAATCTTAGTGTGATCCTGCTGTACTGCTCATGAGCTGACTGACCTTATGCAAGGGATGCTTGGAGAGAGGGCATTTAAACAGAAACTTGTTCTTATACCATATTGCCCTCCCATTCAAGCAACAATCTTGCATTCAGATGTGATTATCAGCCAGTAGGTCTAATGGTGAAACTGAGACTGTACAATCACTGCACATGGAGAGGCAATTCTAAGGTTGTGAGGTAGTTATGTATAGCCAACATCAACATACACCACTTTGAGGGTGGGAGAGATTGTCAGCACGGAATCAAAATCATGGTAATAAATGAGGTAGCTTTTGTAATCCTGCTTCTCAAAGAAAGCACAAGAATGAACAACTTTAGTGTGGTTTTTTAAGTTGTTTTAGGTTCCCCTGCCCCTGTGTGTTTTTAATATTTTATTTTTTAAAAAAATGCTTTGCTCTTGGTGCTGCTCTGTGAGAACCTCACATAACACAGGAAACAAGCTACACTGACACCCCTCTCAAACAAACCGAATTTTCCTGTATTTTTAGTCACTTGTATTATTTGAAATACTAGTAAATAAGAAAATTGACAGAAGAGCAATTTAACCTGACAATGTCCTTTTAAACTGCAGAATAGTCTTCCAAGAACAGCCGTGGGAGCTGTGGTGTCTTGTGGGTTCATAAAGAGGCAGCACAGTCTGGCCTCTAAGAAGTAAGGCTTTTTTAGAACTAAAACAGTTACATATGACAAAAGGAGAGCCATGTATTCCTAGCTGTGTCTCTGGTGAAGCTGAATGCTTCCCGCTGGTTCTTCCTAGCATGTGCTCTGCTGATAAAGGCCCAGCACATGCTTCTAACACCTCCCCTTTCCAGCAAAAGCAATTCCAAACAATTTAACATATATACCAACTGTTTCTTTACAAATACCACGACACACTCAACTTTGTTAGCAGTGCTCAATGACCTTTCGGGAGGAGGGATAGCTCAGTGGTTTGAGCATTGGCCTGCTAAACCCAGGGTTGTGAGTTCAATCCTTTTGGGATCTGGGGCAAAAATTGGTACTTGGTCCTGCTAGTGAAGGCAGGGGGCTGGACTTGATGACCTTTTGGGGTCCCTTCCAGTTCTATGAGATAGATATATCTCCATATATTATAATCTTTCAGGCACTCTGCACTGTTTCTTAGATCTACGAGGCACCACTTTAGTCCTTGCACTAGCTGAATCAGCAGACTGCTGTTTGTTGATCTGAAGGATCCTCCAGCAGTTCTCTCAGTGCTTTGTCCTGTAGCTGTCAGTAAAGTATCTGCCTCCTTATCCTCCTGTATTCTTTAGAAAGATGTTGCAGATGTCTCCTGTGCCTCCAAAATCGATGTCCTTTAGGAGTCTGTACTTCATCAGATCATTGGGCAACCTCACAAGTCACTACTGCCCTCTGTGCCCAGCAAGTACCACCATGAATCCGCATAGCATCTCTGGGCTTCAAAGGCTCTAACACATAAGAACGGCCATACCGGGTCAGACCAAAGGTCCATCTAGCCCAGTATCCTATCTACCGACAGTGGCCAATGCCAGGTGCCCCAGAGGGAGTGGACCCAACAGGCAATGATCAAGTGATCTTTCTCCTGCCATCCATCTCCATCCTCTGACAAACAGAGGCTAGGGACACCATTCCTTACCCATCCTGGCTAATAGCCATTAATGGACTTAACCACCATGAATTTATCCAGTTCTCTTTTAAACGCTGTTATAGTCCTAGCCTTCACAATCTCCTCAGGTAAGGAGTTCCACAAGTTGACTGTGCGCTGCGTGAAGAAGAACTTCCTTGTATTTGTTTTAAACCTGCTGCCTATTAATTTCATTTGGTGACCCCTAGTTCTTGTATTATGGGAATAAGTAAATAACTTTTCCTTATCCACTTTCTCCACATCACTCATGATTTTATATACCTCTATCATATCCCCCCTTAGTCTCCTCTTTTCCAAGCTGAAGAGTCCTAGCCTCTTTAATCTCTCCTCATATGGGACCCATTCCAAACCCCAAATCATTTTAGTTGCCCTTTTCTGAACCTTTTCTAGTGCCAGTATATCTTTTTTGAGATGAGGAGACCACATCTGTACACAGTATTAGAGATGTGGGCGTACCATCGATTTATATAAGGGCAATAATATATTCTCAGTCTTATTCTCTATCCCCTTTTTAATGATCCCTAACATCCTGTTTGCTTTTTTGACCGCCACTGCACACTGCGTGGACATCTTCAGAGAACTATCCACGATGACTCCAAGATCTTTTTCCTGACTTGTTGTAGCTAAATTAGCCCCCATCATATTGTAGGTATAGTTTTTTCCGATGTGCATTACTTTACATTTATCCACATTAAATTTCATTTGCCATTTTGTTGCCCAATCACTTAGTTTTGTGAGATCTTTTTGAAGTTCGTCACACACTGGACCTCTGTCAGAATACATCTTTTTTCTACACTTATGTTGGTTATTATACAAAAAGTCAGTATTGCCATTAGGGATTACTACTAAACTAGGGAGTCTTGTTCTCAACCTCCTGCCACACACTCTGTGCAGATGACAGTCCATGAGTCATTGGTGCTGCTCTCTATATAGTCCAGTGGAGCCAAATATGGAACTGTACCTGAGTCAGTGGCCTTTTTTAAGAAGTCTTAACTATCACACCATTATCCACAAGACCATTGGATTGAGGATACCTGGGACTCAGTGTTACTAGATTAAACCCATCCAGTTTAATGGAGGGATAGCTCAGTGGTTTGAGCATTGGCCTGCTAAACCCAGGGTTGTGAGTTCAATCCTTGAGGGGGCCACTTAGGGATCTGGGGCAAAAATCTGTCTGGGGATTGGTCCTGCTTTGAACAGGGGGTTGGACTAGATGACCTCCTGAGGTCCCTTCCAACCTTGATATTCTATGATTCTAGCAAATTTTTAAAATCTGTGTCCAAGCTGTCAATCATGATCCAGACAGGATAACTTCAGAGATTCCATGCTGGAAAATATGGCTTTCATGCCCATATTACAATGGTTTTTAAGAAAGTACCACATCGAAACAATTTCTGGTAATGAGAATAATAATCCGACATCAGAACAATCTTCATATGTAAATAAATCCACACCAGCTTTAGACAATGCTCTTAACTATTCATTGTTTATTAACATAGGTGCTTTTTTCTGTTTAGGTTGGTATTTTTGACATTTCACACCGTAACAGTTTTCTCTCTCTCACTGTTCATTTATGGTCAGTACAGTATCTCTCTTGCTTCTGTTTACACATTTCTCCATACCCAAGTGTCCTTCGTGTTTTCTTGTGAGCATGCCAGCTTGTAACATCTTAGGCACTACTATTCTCTCTAAATAATATGCCACAGCAGACTGTTCTGCTTTGAACTGGAAATATGGACTTGGTATGTAATATCCTGGCCACCCCTGGATAACAGCCCTAATTACCCTCTGTAAAGTCTCATCATTAGCCGTAGCCTCAGCTAATTCATTCCACATCCTGAGATAGGACAATACTTTATCAAGTTGACATACACTAGGTCTGACTCCCCCCATTGCTGCTTCAGTTTTATCAAATGCTCTGGACAACGTGTCCCTTTATCTCCTCTACCCTGTGTAGGCCCTTGTATCAGCTGAAGGGCTTGGCATATTTTTAAACCCACTATAGGTGCTTTATTCCATTTTAACAAACACAAAGTTTAGCAATTCTATTTGATTTTTTATCTTCCCTTCTAGTATACACATACCTCTAGTAGGAATGAGTTCCCCATTATAAGCTTTCAGTTTAACCTGTTTGATCACAATGTTCCCTATTTTTTCTTCCTTCAACCTTTTAATACTAAAAATCTTGAAACATTTACCTGAGCACCAGTGTCCAGTTTATAGGTTGTAAGAGTCCCATTAGTCTCTAAAGAAGTTGTGCATTCATCTGTTCCTTTCCCTTACAGCTCCTAGGTAGAATTCCTCTTCTGTTCTGCTGTCCGCTCTGTCTGGATTACTGCTCACCATGAATGCTTTGCTTCCTCTTCCGCAGTTGTTGATTCTGGTTGCAGACTTTGGTAAATGATTGTATTTCCCACAAATATAGCACTGTTCACCAAAATCTGGTCATTGTTGATGTCTGTGCTTGTGTTCACATCTTGTGCAATCCTTGAAGCTATACCATGCAAACTCTATTGCTTTGCTTTTTTCCTGCTTCTGTTTTTTGTGTAGTGACTTACTGCTTGCCAGCTTCCCCCCCCCCCCCATCACTCTATCCAGAGTGGCAGTGTCCTGTTTTTCTTCCATTATTTGTATTGTTCAGAATGATTTCTGCCACCTTGACACAGTATTACTGCTTTATCCAAAGTAAGTCATATCTTCCAATAGTCTTTTTTGCAGCTTTGGATCTCTGATTCCTCTTACAATTTGATCCCTTATAATTGAATCTGTCAACTATCCATACTTGCAGGTTTGGCTCATTAGCTTCAGCTCTGTTAGGAATTCTTCAAAGGACTCTCCTTTCTTTTGTCTAAGGTAAAACTTACACTTTTACAATGTTTCATTTTTGAGGTATGCAATACTCTTCATTTATCTGCAAAACTGTGTCATAACTTGCTTTCTCTGCCTGACTTAGTTGTATGCTGCTAAAGACATCCATTGCCTCGAGTTCCTCAGTGGTTTAAGAAGACTGCTATATTCTGCTGATCTTCTTTCTCACCAAAGCCAGCTGCTTGCATTCATATGTATCAAAATTTGAATTGCTTCCAGAATCTGCTGCACTGAGAGGGTCAACCCCAGGGGAGCTTTTAGTTACTCCATCTCCAGGATGACCCCTTTATTCCTTCACCACAGTCCTTTTCTCTGTCCTCACTCTGGTACCATGAAGCGTTTTGTGGATTCATAAGAAGGAGGCAGAGTCTGGACTCTTAGAAGTAAGGCTTTATTAGAACTAAAACAGAATTACATAAGACAAAGGAGAGTCATGTGCTCCTAGCTAGATATCTGGCGAAGCTGACTTGACTGCATCCAACTGGTTCTTCCTAGTGTGTGCTCTGCTCTTAAAGGCACAGTACATACTCCTAATAGGTGCCTCTTTGGCTAAGTCACTGTGGAAAAAATCTTGACACTAGGACACAGGACTGGAAGTGAGGCCGTTGTGCTGGAACAACTTTTAAAGTGGGGGTGCTGAGAGCCATTGACCCAAACTGTAAACCCTGTATATCATGGAAACCACTTCAAGCCAGGGTGTCCAGCAGCACCCCTAGTTCCTGTACATATGAGTTAGGCAGTCTGGGTTCTATTTCCAATTCTGTCAGTGTCTTTATGAGAGAATGGGCAATTCACTTAACTTCGGTCTCTTTTTCCCTATCTATAAAATGGGTGCAAGGCTCACTCAACTCATGAGTTATGAAGAAGCTAAAATTCACTAATGTTTATAAAGTGTTGGGATCCTTGGTTGGAAGGTGACAATATGCCAAGAGCTAGTAATTTAAAAAGCCTGGACTTATCAGATTTAGTGTAACAATCTTGCACGGGCCAGCAGAAGATTATCTAATTAGGTCTCTTCTGTGTTTAATGGCTATAATTCTGTACAAATGCTGTAATTACAGAAGATAAGTAGAGACATAGTACTGTATCTCTGAAGTCTGTTCTAGAACCAGCTAACACTGCTATGTGCTCTCTGTGGCTTATTCCAGCCATGCTCCAGTTCCTTTATGCCACTATTACCTTTTACTGTTTATTATATAGCATACACAGTACTTACTCTATGGCAGAACAGACCAGAATATCAGTGCAGGTCTCTAATACCAGAGACCTAAAATTGCTAAGCATTATCTAAATTTCTAAAAGTCAACTAAGCTATTTGTTTTCCAACACTTTCTTCTGACAGGTCCCTCCAGGCAGCCCAATGGTTGGTATGCTACAAAATTTATCCAGGAAACACCATGGTACCTGTCCGCTACGAAGCTGCTGAAATACTTAGCATGAGAACACATCACTGACCTGTAGAAATAAGTTGATTCTTTGGACTGGAGCTGCATTCCCCATTCCATTTTAGAGACCTGAAACTGCTTAGTTTTTTCAAATTTGTACCTTGTCATAATGAGTCTCTGAAATACACATTATTAATACCAAATAAACTGAATAGATCCTTTCTATGCCTTAGAAATAGCAATACTTCAGTTACAGCTGTACATATTTACAATGGAATGGAAATAACTATGAAAGCTTCAGCTGTGTGTGGAACTGGCTCACAGCCCTTCAATAATACATTAATAGAAACTTTATTTTTTCCATTATATAGACCAACTTAACATGCTTTGTTTATAACTTACAAACTAATAAACTTTTACATAAATTTATACAAATTCAGAATGACTTTAAAAAGTATTGTACAAATCCACCTTAAGGCACAAAAAGTTAACAAAAAAATGCAGCACATTGGAAATTTCAAAGCAGCCAATTCAAAGGAAGCTGGCCTTGTAACAAACATTATAACTCATTTAGTTTAAATATGTTTTCAAGTTTCACTACCATACAATAGAAACAAAAAGGCATAGGACAAAAGATATGCAGCTCAATATCTCTCCTTGACCTGTATTACTGAAAATCTGCTAGTTACACACAGGAATTAAAATAGTTTTAAGGGTCCTGCATCAAATGATTATGTAATGAAATACCATGAACGGAAATTACAAACTGTTAGTTGGTATTCAGATATCTGAACATGGCAAAGTCAGATGTTCCCTCTTCAGTATCTTCTATTTTAGACAGTGTAGATTTACAGTATAAGCATATGTTCAAACATCCCATTCTTACTGCTAAGTTTGTGTTAGTCAAGGAAGTGTAAAAAAATAGTTAAATTTTCCCCAGATACTATGGGTGTGGGTCAGAAATTGTCATTTTAGTTGTGCTTGATGTGAGTTTTGAGAGTTGACATATCCTGACCAACGCAGCTGCTTTGGTCAAGTGATCCAAGTGTAAGGACAAAAGATACTGAGAGAGAACTTCAACTCCTGAATCCATGCAATAATGTTTGGTGGGGATCAGCACTGAGTTCACCAAATAACATGCCATAATCTGACCACTGCTCGTCATTTCCATAGTCTAGAAAGACAAATCTAGAATGTAGGCTAGGACACAAGTAACCTTCCTTTGTTAGAACTTTGTTTTTATTATTAGTTTTTCCATAGCTATCCAAAATCTTGCTTGAAAACTTAACTCTGATGATATAAAAGTATTGATGGGTATTGTTTGCAGGAGGAGTAATCTTAATGTAACAAATGTACAACTCTAAATGCTTCAAACAAATCAATCACCTGACTGTTACAATATGAATAAGTTATTCAGTTTGGATCAGTTTTGAGTACACAACTACTGTACATTAAATGAAAGGTCTTCACGGAATGAGATGCTGCCCTATCTACATGAATATTCAGTTTATAATTCAGCAGGGACAAAGCAAGCTAAGTATGATGGAATATAGTAGTTTATAGATGCAATTCTCCTGATGTGGCTTCAGCTGAAAGCAATCAGACCAACTGCTGGCTTGGAGCCATTAAGGAAAGACACATACAGCTTCTCGCTCTAGGTCACACTGCTTTTCATGCCGTTTTCTTCTAGATGTTTGTAACGTCTCTTCCCTGCTTTATTACAACCACATTAACAGCTAGCTCAGAAACATTTATAACGAAACCTACTTGTGCTTATTAGTAAACTACCATTTATCTTTTGTGTGAAGATAGAATTTTCAAGATTAGCACTTAGTACTGGGAACTCTGGGTTGGTAGTACCAAAGAATTAAATGGTAAGCACATTCTGGTTTGTGTTCTATGAGAGTAGAAAAAAAAATTGGAGTATTGTGGAAGTGAAGAAGAATCTAATTTAGCAGAGTTCCTATTTGTGGTATCATAGCAAGAAAACTTTATAAAGGATTTATTATCAAGGAATTGTGACTAACATGGGGAAACAAAATAAATAGTTGAACAGTTAACAGTACATGAGATAATAGCAGTAACTTCAATTACACAAAAATGGAACTTTGGAACTGGAACTGCATTGATTTTGAAACATCTCAGAAAACGAAGGGCTCAATCTGAGGTCCTGGCATTTGTAAATCATAGAACCTGTCAGAAGTTTGCTGCCCAGTTGGTCCCTAAATTATCCTAAAGAGGGACCATCCTCACTGACAACTGTGTCACATCTATACAGCTGCCCAATCCTACTTTTTGTCCAGTCATAGATATACCACCTTACCCTGGTATCTGAAGGATAGGTGCTTCCCAGACCTCAATTTATTCTATTCAGGTAATGGGGAGTTCCTTCCTCAGCTGATGTAACATCTCTTCCCTGCTTTATTACAACCACATTAAATAGAAAGGGGTCAACTGAGTCTACGGACTTTCTCTCCTCCACAGACGGCAATTAGAGGAATGAGAAGAAGTCACAACAATGACTCTTCCAGGAGAACCCCAACTCCAAAATTCAGAATTTAAAAAAAAAAATTGAGTGTAGATTCAGTTGGCCTGACTCTTCTGACACCATTCTTAATCAGAACTTAGCCACTGAAATCACTGGGTTATATCAATGTAAAAAGGAATGTCAGAGGCAAATCTGGCCCTGTGTATTTACATCTAATGGAAAATTAATCAAAAAATGAGTCTTTTAGCATTTCTTTTGTCATTGATGAAACTCCTCATACCATCAGCTTCTCCAGAACATGAACAGCTAGTAAGTATTCCCTACTATCTGAAGACAACGTTTGAATGAATCAATCAAGAACAGTATAAACTCCCCACCTTCCCTAACAGAAAGTAAGCCATTATTGCTGTTGCACTCCTGTCAGCCATCTTGGAAATCTTGTTTAAGCATCCTATGAAGTTAAAAGCTTGGCATAGTTTTCTTAGCTGCCTTTTATCAACGTTTTCCTTTTTACCTAGAAAGTTTGTTGCACATCAAGGCGAGATTCACTTGGACATGAACTTTTTTTTTGTAGGAATGATTCCCTTTAAGTTACAGCTACAAAGTCCCATACAGTTCAGTAAATGAATTCTCCTGGTATTTCTTGCAGCAATGGTTCTTCAAATTTAAATCGTTTGGAAATGGCTTTCTGCTCAGTTATTTTTTCTTTTTCTGACTGCCTACATTGTCCCAGTGTATACGAAGCCACTACAATTAGTTCCTCTGTCACTATTGATTCCTCTCCTTCAGTTTTCTCAGCATCCGTAGAATTTTCAGAGGCAGAATCTCCATCTTTTTGGATGACAGTATTTACCTCATCTGCTGTACTCTTAATGCTACACACAGGGTCTGGAATATCACTTTGTGCTAGCCATGGGTGTTGCAGACATTCTTCAGCTGTTGCCCGTTCCCTATGGAGAAAAGAAGGCTCATTCAAAAGAATGTCAGAAGTGTCAAAAGAGGAACACTAAACTCAAGAACTTGGATAAGAACTAGAAAGATTAAGAGCTTCTTCTAGGGATATGACTTTGCATTAAATAGGACCGATCAATTATGGAACTAACAAAACAAAACATCAATTGTAAAGAAAAAAAATCAGGAGCAACAGCTACCCAGTAAAATAGCTGAGGGTTTTAAATCCTCTAATCTCTTTGTTTTATATACCTTGCTAACTATCAAATCCTATGAAATCTAAAATTTAGAGCAGCAGTCTAATTATACACATAATGATTTATACCAAGCTGTGAAATACTTGCATCCTTGATATTGCTCACTGTTGTTTTTCCTATGGAACTATGCAGACAGTTGCTGAGCCAAAGGGAGGAATAAATAAAATACTACAGATACTTTTCAGAACAGAAGCAGCATTGTGGGGCTTCATATTTGCCTCCCAATGGCAACCAGGTCAAATCTGCTCAGTTCACAAGTAAAAATATATTTTAATAACAGTCAGCCCAACAAAAGACAGTAAAACACGTCACTAATCCACAGACTGGGAAGTTAACTGCAAACTCACTAACTTTGCAAAAGTAGTCAGTGAACAAATGCAAAAGAGCAAGGATACTACACCACACATTTTACTTTATTCATTTAGTTTCTGACAAGTAAAGTTCAGTTTTAATTATTTAAATTACCGCTACTACAATTTATGTAGTGTATTTTGTAAAAAAAATAATAATGAAGTCTTAGCAATACAAGACTCATTACAGCATTCATTTATGAGAAATGGGAAATGTGTCTTTTTGTAGACACAAAACATGGTTATACATAATGAAGTGCAAATTAACAATGTTCTACTGCAGGTCTTCATCTACACTATCTCTAATCTATGAATGACTCAGACAATGCTTTAGTTGGTAGCAGTATTTAGAACTCATTTAGTCTCTGGAACAGACTGCTTTTTACTGAACTTACTCAGGTTTCTTAACCAAAAGGGTTTTGATGAAGTCCACAGCAGACTCTGATATAAGGTCAAAATCTTCCTCGGAATAATTTATGTTCATTTGTGCTATATTTAAGAATGTTTCTTGTTTATCATCTCCCAAGAAAGGCGATATCCCTGTTAGCATGACATATGCTAGTACTCCAATGCTCCTAAATTAAAAAAAAAAAAAAAAAAAAGTAAAGTAAAGACTTTTTAAGTTCAATTTTGTAAAAGTTGTAAATATTAAAGGCTACACTTACCACATGTCTGTTGCTGTACTGATTGGGTCATAACTCAGAATTTCAGGCGCTGTTATGAAAAAAAGCATAAGGTAGATTCTATTATTTGTTCAAAATAGAACTAATCTATATTTACTCATTTATATGCAAAGTCATACTTTACAAGCCAGTATTACAATTCAAAACTAGGCAATTTCGAAGACTTAACAATGCAACCCATCTTGCATAATCTGGAACATGACGAGAACATTTGAAAGAAAATCTGGACCAAATTAAATTTAAAAATCTAACACAGATTACGATTATTTGATTTTTACTTTTTTTTTTATTCTGCATACCTAAGACTGGCTAATCTTTCCTACTAGCAACTAAAATGATTCAGAATGTGAGTGGTCATTGGTAGCTCCACTCCTGTGGAAAGGGAAGACTTTTACAAAGCTACCTCCTATCATGTCAGTTTGGCAGGCACTCTCAACTCTGTGGTGGAGTGAACAGCTCTAAAAATCCACATTGTGGTTCTACCACCCAGGCCCAGGATCAGTTAATAGAGCATTAATGAGTATGCTACCAATAGCAGTGCGGATCTCACTACTGAACATGGTAGAAAAGCCATTTTCCCAGAAGGATATTCGTTCTACAGCCAGATGTCAATTGTCCCCCCACTTCCACAGCACTGCAGGAAACTCAGGGACCAGCTCATATTATAGATTGCAAACAAAGCAGACAAATGTTTCTTTCACTCACAGAACATAAGTTATTTCCAAATAATTCTGACAGTGTAAGTTCAAGTTATATTTTTTAAATGCTAAGGGCAAGGGTGTTAGTGGCTCCAGTGATTTCATTTTAAAGCTATAATTTAATGTATTAAGATTTTTCTTATGGTCCTGTATTTGTACTGGACTTTTCTTAATGTCTAATGATGCCATACAGAAACATTTTATCTTCTAGCATTTGGATCTGTATAGACGGTAAAGGCATCCATCTTTTGTATTGTTACAGAGTAATGTATGATTATGATTGTCTAAAGTTGAAGGTTTTCCCTTTCTTTTGTAAATATTACATCCAGACAATATCCAAATCCAAAGAGGCAGCTCAGAGTTATGAACAGTTCGGAAATGGAGGTTGTTCGTAACTGAACAAAACATTATGGAGGTTCTTTCAAAAGTTTACAACTGAACATTGACTTAATAGAGCTTTGAACCTTTATTATGCAGAAGAAAAATGCTGCTTTTAACCATCTTAATTTAATGCAACAAGCACAAAAACAGTTTCCTTACCACGTCAAATTGTTTTTTTTTTTTTTTAAACATTTGTAGTAGTTTACATTTAACACAGTTACTGTATTGTATTTGCTTTTTTTCTGTCTCTGCTGCTGCCTGATTGCGTACTTCCAGTTCCAAATGAGGTGTGTGGTTGACTGGTAAGTTTGTAACTCTGGTGTTTGCAACTCTGAGATTCTACTGTACTTACCCACATATTCAGGAGTTCCCATAATTTCTCTTAGCTCTTCACTGCTTTTCAGTATTCTGGAAAGGCCAAAATCAACTATCTTAATGTCTCCCAAAGGAGATTCACTAGTTAGCAGAATATTCTGGGGCTGAAAAACAAAAGAATCAAACAAATGACCAGGCTTTTTAAGCACTCAAACCTACACTTGACTATAGTATTGTAGGAGTGCAGTGTCGTTTTGAGCACAAAAATAAAGAGGATGCATTTTCCAGTACATTTTAAAAAAAAAAAGCACTTTTTTTTTTTTTTTTTTTTAAAGACTCCATTAGTCAAGGACTTACACTGGAAAAAAAAGACCAACAGTAGGATGCATCTGTATGGCTGAGAAATCAAACGTCTGCCATTCTCAGACTATTTATGAAAATACACCAGTACCTACAGTTTAACACCATCTATATGTGGAAACTCCATCAATAGTTTTGCCATCACATACTTGCTTTTGTTACTGTGGAGCTCTAATTTATTAGAAGACATGTTGACATTTTAAGCCATTTTTTATTTCAATGTCTTCAACTCTAAAGATATAAAAAAAGCATGTTAGTTATTTTGGACAGTCTGTTTTGAAATACAGCAATTTTATCTATTGTGTCTGACCTCCATTCTGCTTTTGATATTAGAACTAAAAACCATTTTATTTTAGAACATTTAAATTTGTTACCATCTACAAGAACATAAAGTGTTAAACAAAACACCTATTTTTCAGGCACTTGGATTGTTTACTTTAAGAATCAACATGCAAGTCAAATGCTAACCTTGGATAAACTTGTGTTTTTTCCTGAAGTACTGAATTCCTTGTGTGTCATCCTTGAAAATTATGTTTGTAATCATTAAAAAAGCTCCATGGTAAAATATTATGAGTACTACCAGAGTCAGTCTTAGGGGACCATGAAGACCAAAATTATGGATCTTCAGGATTTTGATGACCTAAGTATGTCAGGAATACTCATTTTCATAAGTTTTTCTCTTTTCTTTGCAAAGATTAATTTATGTTTGTCACTGATATTTCCAAAAGATCACATACTATTCAGTCCCCATCTGGTTGATCTTTGGGTCCTACGAAATCCACACAGTTACAGGTTCCTATATTTCTGGAAGACCTTCCATCTATCTGTGAATTGGGAAGGTTGTAGGGACAAAGAGAGAAGCAAGCATCAGCCAACCAACTGCTGGTGGTTCTAGAATCTGCACAATAACCTTCTCCAAAATCTCCAGGCCAATTCTGTACAGTGGTATGGTCGTGGTGGAAAAATGTTAGGAGGATGAGGTAGACGAGGCTTTCTTTGGACAACTAACAGAAGTTTCCAGATCACAGGCCCTGGTTCTCATGGGGGACGTCAATCAACCTTACACCTGCTGGGAGAGCAACACAGCAGTGCACAGACAATCCAGGAAGTTTTTGGAGAGTGTTGGAGACAACTTCCTGGTGTAAGTGCTGGAGGAACAAACTAGGGGCCATGCTCCTCTTGACCTACTGCTCACAAACAGGGAAGAATTGGTTGGGGAAGTAGAAGTGGGTGGCAACCTGGGCAGCAGTGACCATGAGATGGTCGAGTTCAGGATCCTGACAAAAGGAAGAAAGGAGTGCAGCAGAATACAGACCCTGGACTTCAGAAAAGCAGACTTTGACTCCCTCAGGGAATGGATGGGCAGGATCCCCTCGGAAGCTAATATGAGGGGAAAAGGAGTCCAGGAGAGCTGGCTGTATTTTAAAGAAGCCTTATTGAGCGCACAGGAACAAACCATCCAGATGTGCAGAAAGAATAGCAAATATGGCAGGATACCAGCTTGGCTTAACAGAGAAATCTTTGGTGAGCTTAAAGGCAAAAAGGAAGCTTACAAGAAGTGGAAACTTGGACAGATGACTAGGGAGGAGTATAAAAATATTGCTCGAGCATGCAGGGGTGTAATCAGGAAGGCCAAAGCACAATTGGAGTTGCAGCTAGCAAGGGATGTGAGGGGTAACAAGAAGGGTTTCTACAGGTAAGTTAGCAACAAGAAGAAGGTCAGGGAAAGTGTGGGACCCTTACTGAATGGGGGAGGCAACCTAGTGACAGATGATGTGGAAAAAGCTGAAGTACTCAATGCTTTTTTTGTCTCGGTCTTCAGATAAGGTCAGCTCCCAGACTGCTGCACTGGGCAGCACAGTATGTGGAGGAGGTGACCAGCCCTCTGTGGAGAAAGAAGTGGTTCAGGACTATTTAGAAAAGCTGGACATATAAAAGTCCATGGGGCCGGATCTAATGCATCCGAGGGTGCTGAGGGAGTTTGCTGATGTGATTGCAGAGCCATTGGCCATTATCTTTGAAAACTCGTGGCGATCAGGGGAGGTCCCGGACGATTGGAAAAAGGCAAATATAGTGCCCATCTTTAAAAAAGGGAAGAAGGAGAATCCGGGGAACTATAGACCAGTAAGCCTCACCTCAGTCCCTGGAAAAATCATGGAGCAGGTCCTCAAGGGATCCATTCTGAAGCACTTGGAGGAAAGGAAGGTGACCAGGAACAGTCAACATGGATTCTCCAAAGGCAAGTCATGCCTGACCAACCTGATTGCCTTCTATGATGAGATAACTGGCTCTGTGGATATGGGGAAAGTGATGGACGTGATATACCTTGACTTAAGCAAAGCTTTTGATACGGTCTCCCACAGTATTCTTGCCAGCAAGTTAAAGTATGGATTGGATGAATGGATTTTAAGGCCGATAGAAAGCTGGCTAGATCATTGGGCTCAATGGGTAGTGATCAACGGCTCAATGTCTAGTTGGCAGCTGGTATCAAGCGGAGTGCACCAGGGTCTGTCCTGGGGCCGGTTTTGTTCAACATTTTCATTATTGATCAGGATGATGGGATGGATTGCACCCTCAACAAGTTTGGGGATGACACTAAGCTGGGGGGAGAGGTAGATACGCTGGAGGGTAGGGATAGGGTCCAGAGTGACCTAGACAAATTGGAGGATTGGGCCAAAAGAAATCTGATGAGGTTCAACAAGGACAAGTGCAGAATCCTCCACTTAGGACGGAAGAGTCCCCTACTCCAGGCTGGGGACTGACTGGCTAAGCGGCAACTCTGCAGAAAAGAACCTAGGGATTACAGTGGATGAGAAGCTGGATATGAGTCAGCAATGTGCCCTTGTTGCCAAGAAGGCTAACGGCCTATTGGGCTGCATTAGTAGGTGCATTGCCCGCAGATCGATGGAAGTGATTATTCCCCTCTATTCGGAACTGGTGAGGCCACATCTAGAGTACTGCATCCAGTTTTGGGCCCCCACTATAGAAAGGATGTGGACAAACTGGAGAGAGTCCAGCGGAGGGCAACGAAAATGATTAGGGGGCTGGGGCACATGACTTATGAGGACAGGCTGAGGGAACTGGGCTTATTTAGTCTGCAGAAGAGAAGAGTGAGGGGAGATTTGATAGCAGCCTTCAACTACCTGAAGTGGGGTTCCAAAGAGGATGTAGTTAGGCTGTTCTCAGTGGTGGCGGATGACAGAGCAAGGAGCAATGGTCTCAAGTTGCAGTGGGGGAGGTCTAGGTTGGATATTAGGAAACACTATTTCACTAAGAGGGTGGTGAAGCACTGGAATGGGTTTCCTAGGGAGGTGGTGGAAACTCCTTCCTTAGAGGTTTTTAAGGCCTGGCTTGAGAAAGCCCTGGCTGGGATGATTTAGTTGGGGTTGGTCCTGCTTTGAGCAGGGGGTTGGACTAGATGACCTCCTGAGTCTCTTCCAACCCTCACCTTCTATGATTCTATGTTATTGGGTAGGAAAGTAAAGTATTATGCAAGCACGTTTAAAAATACTCAGGCCAGTTATGCCTGCTACATTTTTAGGACACTTTAGGAAGTTTTAAATACTGTACTAGCCTTAATAAATTCCTCCATTCTCGCAAAAGTGAGTTGTCACAAAGAAGGAAATACATAGAGCATGCTAACTGCATATATCAATAGTAAATTTTCTCACCAAGTGGCACTTGGTTGTCACACTGAAGCTTATGGCACTGTACAGGAGCCTATTTTATAATTCTGGTTTGTTCTGTACTAATTTGTACTGAAAAAAACAAATATACTGATCTCCATGCCATGGCAATCAGAGGTGTGGCTGCAACATGTGTAGATGTACACAAGCTAGCTTTGACATAGCAAGGTCAAATGACAACAGGGAAGCTGCAGCAGCACAGTAGCATGGGCTAGCCACTCAGGTATGTACCCAGGGTCCCATACGGGCTTGCACTGCCTGTCATGGTTTCATTGCCACTGTTATTCAAGCCAGCTAGAAAAAAAGCTAGCTCAGCAGTGTAGCCCAGTGGTTCTCAACCAGGGGTACGCAGAGATCTTCCAAGGGGGGACATGATAGAGGTATATAAAATCATGAGTGATGTTGAGAAAGTGGATAAGGAAAAGTTATTTACTTATTCCCATAATACAAGAACTAGGGGTCACCAAAAGAAATTAATAGGCAGCAGGTTTAAAACAAATAAAAGGAAGTTCTTCTTCACGCAGCGCACAGTCAACTTGTGGAACTCCTTACCTGAGGAGGTTGTGAAGGCTAGGACTATAACAATGTTTAAAAGGGGACTGGATAAATTCATGGTGGCTAAGTCCATAAATGGCTATTAGCCAGGATGGGTAAGAATGGTGTCCCTAGCCTCTGTTCGTCAGAGGATGGAGATGGATGGCAGGAGAGAGATCACTTGATCATTGCCTGTTCGGTTCACTCCCTCTGGGGCACCTGGCATTGGCCACTGTCGGTAGACAGATACTGGGCTAGATGGACCTTTGGTCTGACCCAGTACGGCCTTTCTTATGTTCTTATGTAGGTACATGAACTCATCTAGATATTGCCTAGTTTTACAACAGGCTACATAAAAAGCACTAGCAAAGTCAGTACAAACTAAAATTTAATATAGACAATGACTTGTTTATACTGCCTATATACTATACACTGAAATTTAAGTACTATATTTATATTCCAATTGATTCATTTTATAATTATATGGTAAAAAGAGAAAGTAAGCAATTTTTCATTAATAGTGTGCTGTGACACTTTTGTATTTCTATGTCTGATTTTGTAAGCAAGTAGTTTTCAAGTGAAGTGAGACTCGGGGATATGCAAGACAAATCAGACTCCTAAAAGGGGTAGTCTGGAGAGGTTGAGAGCCACTGCGATAGCCACACCTCTGATTGCAGTGTAGACATATCCTTAGACATACCTCCTAGTGGGCAACTGAGTTGATATATGAAAGGGAAAACAGAGAAAGCAACATTTAAGTGAGAGAAGTTTTTACTGGCAATGTTTCATTAGAACTGTAAGCCTTATAAGAAAAGTCATCAGGATTTTAGTAAGTGAGGTATAGTTGCCAAAATAAGCTAACTTTTCAATGACATCCATTGCTTTTTACAAACAGGATACAGTTATATTGCTCAAGATAGTGTGACAGACCCAGACCAGTGGGGTACAGGAGTCTGGTAGAGGGCAAATATACTGGTCACTGGATGAGTAGTTTTCTGTTCCCTGAGTGACCAGAGCAGGGGCTGCACTAGAGTAATCAGGAACCTGCTAGAACCAGTTAAGGCAGGCAGGCTAATTAGGACACCTGGAGCCAATTAAGAAGCTGCTAGAATCAATTAAGGCAGGCTAATCAGGGCACCTGGGTTTTAAAAGGAGCTCACTTCAGTTTGTGGTGTGAGTGTGAGGAGCTGGGAGTGAGAGGGTGTGCTGCTGGAGGACTGAGGAGCACAAGCGTTATCAGACACCAGGAGGAAGGTCCTGTGGTGGGAATAAGGAAGGTGTTTGGAGGAGGCCATGGGGAAGTAGCCCAGGGAGTTGTAGCTGTCATGCAGCTGTTACAGGAGGCACTATAGACAGCTGCAGTCCACAGGGCCCTGGGCTGGAACCCGGAGTAGAGGGCGGGCCCGGGTTCCCCCCAAACCTCCCAATTGACCTGGACTGAGGGTTCTTCCAGAGGGGAAGGTCTCTGGGCTGTTCCCCAACCCACATGGTGAATCTCTGAGGCAAGAAAATCCGCCAATAAGCGCAGGACCCACCAAGATAGAGGAGGAACTTTGTCACAATAGACAACATACCATTTGTGCTACACAGCATGAAATGCACCCACAAAACAAGTTAAAAATAATCATAATTCTAATTAAGTCTTACTGAAATATCAATTAACTCCAAGCTCTTTTGAAAAGGCATCATTGGCTTCTAATGAAGTCAGAAGCTCTCTCAAAGTCCAGTATGAGTTCTTTAAGGCAAATAAAGTAGTGTTGAGTTTGACCTTGTCTGCTCTTAAGTCACAATTCAAGTTTAATGTAAATAATTTAATATATATTCTCTTTTCTACAAGATGCTTTCATCTAATTTTCGCACAACTTGTTTTCTGTATTTAAAACACTGATTGAGTTTGAAAAGGTTTATCCACTGAAGAGCTTGCCAGCGCAAGGTGAAAAATACCCGCACTACCAAGTGTTCCCCTCCCCAAAGGCCAAACCCCCTGCAATTAAAAGGACTGAAATAGGTTTTATGCAGTTTACAATATGAATAATGACAGGATGCAACAGATGGGCATAGCTTACAACACAGAGGGTGGGGAAAAAGAAAAAGGTAGGAAAGGTAGGAATATATGGTAATGTAGATAAGCCAAGCACATAATATGCAGTTTTGCTTTCATTGTTATTTATTATGACAGCGTCTGTCATGGTTCCATAGTTAAGGTTAAGTTGAATTTTGCACTTAAAGCAGGGATTCAACCACTTATGTATGAAGAATGAAGTGTATCCTCCCCAACTCATAACATTTGAATGCAAAATTTGAGTGTTAACAGGGAAATTAGTTTATTAATTTAGTCAAAAATTTAAAAATTGGTCCTTTTAATAAATTAAGCACCCCGTCAGACCATTGCTTTGCCCCAAAGAGTCTTAACAGAATAATGCAGACTCTTCAAAATTCCCCTATGGTTACAACTCAAATCTTGTGCATTGGTTACATTTGAATATTAAGGATTAAATGGTTATTAATTTGCCATTTTTTGTAACTGAAAATTACTTTGACAGGGGTTGAAGAATAACATTCTTCTACAGAGAAGACCATTATTGTGCTCAATGGGAATGAAGCTAGAAGTATGCATAGCAAAGACCCCGCTTTCAAAACAGAGATAAGCCAAGCTGTCTCAGGGAAGACAGTGAATCCTGAACAACGTACAAATTAGAGCCTGGAGGGGAACATGGACGTCAGGAATTGGGGGAAAACCTGTCAGTATGTCCTGGTCACTTTGCATTGCTTCAGCAGAGTAAAGCAAAGTGTACTGGTGAATCTGGCCCTAAAAGTTCAAAGGAGATTGAAATGTTGATACTATATATATTTTCAAATAATTAGAAATATCACAGGTAAACATTCTATGGGGGCTTCTTGATTCATGTTCATCTATGAAATTTTTAATATTCAAAAGAAAAAACAAGGCTTTTCCTAGATAAAGACTACACTGAACTGGCAATAAAGTGGATTACACATCACTCACTCAAGAGTAAACACACAAACATGGCAAACTCAAGAAATTCAGAGTTAAGGTTATGCTTAAAAGAATGGAAATGCAGGTAGGGTACCAATATAACCTTAATTCTACCCTGTAGTGATGCCATGCTATTACTAAATAATTTAAAACTATTATACACAAAGTCATATAGTCCCAGATTAAATTTATTTCTTCTTCATATCCTCAAACTTTACATTTTTAATTTCTTTTAAGTTTAACCTTAATTGTGAACTTGAGTTTCTAGTGCTTGTTTTTTGAGATAATTACAACATGTGTATAATGCTTTACCTTTAATCTAAGAGAGATGCATTCAGCCTTAAGAACTCAAGTTTCATGTAGTTATCTGATCATTCTAAGAGACTGATTAGACACTTTACGGTAGACATAGCAGGAATGGAGTTGCAGCACTGATGTGAAGAATGCAGTAATTTTTGTTTTGGGGGAGGGCATTTCATGCAGAGAAGAAGGTGCCCAAGCACTTACAGGAGAAGTAGATAAACAGGATGAAGGATGGTGCTGCATGTGGAGCATTACTTGACCTTTTTCCTTCCTGACTTCACTCCGCTTTCTCATTTCTTTCTTACAGATAAATGGTGCATCTTTTCCTATGTTTTTATTTCTTACTCCCTTCTCCCCCCGCCTCCACAGATTGGGTTCTCTTCCTCCTTCCCTACATTTTCTCTTTTCCATGTGCTTCTCCATTCACAATTCCCCTCCCCCAAAACATCCCCACACCCAGAGATTAAGTTTATCAACCAAACACCAATATAAAATAAACTACTCTGGCTCTTTTATCCAACATAAATGGGCTCGGGTGCAGGGGAGAGGGAGTGAAAGAACTTCAGCCTAAACCTATGCATCAACTCCAGATTAAAATAAAAGCAGTACAGCAATGTTGTGATGTTTGATTCTACGTTTGTGATCCAATTTATTTACTCTCATTTCAAGTCAATAAAATCATACTGCATCATTGCATTTTGCTTTTTTTAAAAAGGCAGAAAACCTCTACTGAAGTCAGGATATGATAACCACTCAGTGGGACAAGAGACAAATCCTGCAGGGGAAAAGAGGGACATGTGGCAACTCTGAACCCATGGTAAGCCAACTCAAAGTTAGACTTTTCTACAGTGTAAAATGCAACAGCATTTATTCTCACAGTGGAAGTATTGCAAATATCATGGGACAGACATGGTCTGAAGGAGGCTGTCAGTACCATAGACTGGTCTGAATAGAGTTTAACTTGATTCTTATAAGACAATTCTTCTAAACTGTAACAATATCAGTCACATATAGACAACTGTTTTGATTTAATTCTTTTGGATGTAGTCTGACCTAATGTGGAGGTGTCAACCACCACAAAAAGCTGGATAGATCTTTCTAAAGCTCTTTGTTTGGTCCAGACAAAAGAAATGAAACTAGTGTTAGAATAAGGAAAACATTTTAGGCCAGATTCATTAACTCTTTGGCCATCGGAGTTAGACACATTGCTTGCCAAATATGTTCTGTGCAAGCAAGCCTCCCAAATGCCAACATAAATTAGTAATACTTAATAAATCTCAGAGTGTTTTAAATTACTGGATAAGCTTATCGTTCCCACTTTCAAGATGAAGGAAGAAAGAGTTCAAAGTCACGTGGTAATCAACAGCACAGCAGTGAACAGAACTCAAGTTTGATTTCCAGATCTGTACCTTGTAAAATGGACTATCCTGCATGCCCTTAGGAAACCGTTACCATCCAAAGGAAAAGGTGTCAATGGATCTTCAAACACACTGCTTTGTTAGCTTTTAACCTAACCTAGAGCTCATTGGCCAATATTATTAAATGAGACATTACTGGGCTCTCCAAAAAAGGAGTCAGAACAGTGGTCTTTTCCCCCTTCAAAGACTTGACTTAGACTGTAAAAAGGATCCATGTTAGTAAGACTTCACTACTTTCACAAAATATGCTAAAGAGGAGTTTACTAGAAGTGTACTAGAAGATTAAAATTCAAATACACTTGCAAGTTAATTTTGTGATGCATTCTTCTTGCTTTTTATTTATTAGCTACTCACTAATCTGCCTCTGGCCCTAGGCAACAAATCTGAGCTGCCAGTCAGAGGGTCCTGGGTTGGAACCCAATGGAGCAGGGAGGGCCCAGGTTCCCCTATTGCTGGCCCCACAGACTCTCGCCATTGGGCCACACTATGGGTTCAGATGCACAACCCCCCATCGTGATGTTACATAATTTGTCACATTATGACATAACAAATTGTATTGTGTATGGCCAAATATCATGCTTACACATGCAAAAATAACAGAGGGATCATATATCTTGTGTAAATATACTCACCTGATCAGTCCTTATGAGTCTTATAAAACTCTAAAAACAACACAGATCAGAGAGGAAACTGTTTCTTTAAGTTGTTGCTGATTACTAGAAGTATCCAGTGAATAATTGTTGGGACAGATGACTTATTTTATATTTGGGATTAGAGTTTTGAGTTAATGGACTGTAGACAAAAAACACAAACCCAAAGATAAATTGAATAAAGGTTTAGAAAGAAAATCAGATTGGCCAGGATCAAACAGCCCTATGGACGCATCTCTGATAGTAAATATTGTGAGACATCTGCTTAAGCTGATAAACTAGTTTTCCAGATGGCGTTGTGCGTTCAATGTTGTTCAGTTTAAGACTTAAATCTGCTGGTAGCACTACTTACAAAATGCAATAAGGTATAGATAAACAAGATCAGCAGCAACAGAATATAGCAGAAAAATTAATATTCAACATTCACAAACCATCAGCAGATGTTTACACTAGAGATTTTTAAAGTATTCTTATGCTGCTGCTTCACTTAGATATAAACAAGTAGACAAGTCTCAAAAATTCCAATTCACTTGGGTTCGATTTACATGGTGCTATAAATGCTCACCCTCATTTGGGGGTGGGGCTTTTGTGGAGCCAGGAGCAGTGGAGACTGTGGCAGGGGGAAGAGAACGATTTCCAAAGGGAGCAGCTAAAGAAGTGCTCCACGTGACCCCTCCCCTTTGTTCCCCACCATTCCTTCACCCTCATTGTTTGAAGGCTGGTCTTCTCCACCTCCCCTCCCCCACTTCCTTGTGCCATAGGGTATGGGGAGGTCATCTGGGCCAGATTCTAGGGAGCATCCTGCCCAATGCTACTGGGGGGTGGGGGTGGAACAGGATCAGGTGATTGGCTCCCATTTGGTGGATGATACAGTTTGCTACTTGGGTAGGGTAGCCATTGTCTGCTCCCTGTTTCAGCTCCACCTTTCCCACACTTAAACTGGTCTGCTGGATTTCCTATGATGCTGGGGACTAGGCTGTTCACCAGTTTTGCGGTCTGAAAGCATATTTTTCCCATATGGCAAAAATGGCAGATTGCCAAATGACTTTTTACACCTTCCATCCAACATCCAGAAGGTCTGATTTGGGATTTAAATTACAACTGCTGCAACTATGGCAGGTTCCAGTGCAGCTGGTGGTGTGAGAGCCTTAAGTAACCCAGTAGCTGCTTGGGATTTGGGGCTGGGCAGTCACATTGCATAGTAATTTTGTATGCCTCTGTCGTGCACAACTTGTGACTCATCTCATCTCAACCACTCTACTTCTGGCATGGAAGAGAGGAGGTGGGTCAGGACTCAGGCGTCCAGCAGGGTCCCTTGGCTGGGCTGAGGACTTAGAGGGCACTGGTTCCAGTTGAGACCCACACTGGAACAACCTTACCAGCCAGTTTGAGGTGGGTATGCCAGTTAGGCAATCGTTGGTAAATAAGATGCAGCCTCCACATTTAACCACATTATGTGGCCGCACTGTTTCTGCATCCATGTCACTGAGATCAGGTCATCAAATTTCCTTTGCTTTAAAAGATTTCAAAACTTAGTATGTGTGACAGCCTGTACACCCCTATGTTCAATCCTTTTACAAGATTATGATAAATTTCATACAAAAGTATGCCTTGTTAGGAATAATCTGAAAATTCATAATTTACTGATCATTATTGTTCTGGTAAAATGTGTGTGGCAACACTGTATGCAAAGTTAAAGTTATTCTACTGTAGGATATTACTAAAGACATGTTCTGAGTCTGGGGAAGAGTCTCAAACCAGTTCCCCAGAGACAAAAGGTTAGGCAACACATCAGCCAGGTGTCAACAAAATCAAAATATCGGGGGGTAGCCGTGTTAGTCTGTATCCACAAAAACAAGGAGTCCAGTGGCACCTTAAAGACTAACAGATTTATTTGGGCATAAGCTTTCATGGGTAAAAAACCTGCATCTGAAGAAGTGAGGTTTTTTAACCACAAAAGCTTATGCCCAAATAAATCTGTTAGTCTTTAAGGTGCCACCAGACTCCTTGTTGTTTTTTAACAAAATCAAATGTATTATTTTCTGTTAGGAATTTAAAAGAGCATGGTACTCATTCAAGGTGTATGCCAGGACAGATTCTTTGTCTGACATGGCAAGATCTCTTGGACCCAATAATCTCCTTGACTAATCTTCCTGAGTTCTCATGCTCCCCTGTCATTTTTGGCTGCTATCCCCAGAACAAATTATATCAGATTTTGCTGTACAGTAAACAAGTTAAGCCTATCAGAATGCATAATATATAAATGCAGGTAACTAGGCTACTTCAGGGTAGGCTGGAAGTAGTTTTATAGTAGTTCTACATTCGGATTTGCCAAGTAGTTTTATCATTCTGTACTTAAAGATTATATTGCTCAACAACCCACAATAATCTCAATAAAACCAGACAAGTAACTATATTTATTTTGAAAAACAACAAAAACAAAAAAAAACTTTCCACCATTGAAAAATGAATTCCATCATTAAAAATTGTGCAGAAAACTCAAGAAATTTTAAGTTAAGACTCCCACAGAAATAAGTCTTCTTATAAATAGGTAGCACCAGACTGCATATAGTAATGCAAAATGATACTACCTATGCAGAAAAAGTACCAGCTTATAATTGCCATGGGAACCATAAATGAGTTTCCTGACCAAAGAAGCCTAATCTCAGTCAAGGTTTTATCACATGGTTGAACTATTCAACCTGAAGTCAGCCTTAGCCAGCAGTTACTACAGTTTATACTTCAATCTCTGCTTAATGAATGGCAACAGTTGGCAAATGTTGACTTAAGTGGCTTTTGAAGTTTTTTTTTTAAAATACTAAGTTGTCAAATGCAGTATCATAATAAAATGCGTCAGTCCATATGCATCCAAGTACAGCTGCTTAGCAGCCTTTTGTGAGCACTTAATACTGGAATGGTAAGTTTATTTTCAGTGCAGTTACAGCATGCTGTGTTCAATTAATTTTTAACTATTTCTTAACCAATTTTTTCCAAATGTCACAAAGCACAAACTGTCACCCAGGTCTATATAAATGCCAATTTACTTTTTAAAAATGTTACTAGAGCACAAAAATATACTTAAATTCCACTTTAATGAGGGAACACTGCATGAAGCTTAGTTTTGTTTTTAACAACAGTAAGACAGAAACTTCATCCCTTTGGTTGTGTAACATATTAGCAATTTAAGGTCCATATTTCATAGACATTTTGTAACTTTCAGAAAGTTATCATGTGAGGCAAAAATTGCTAATCTCTACTGTATCCCCAAAAGGTGAATTTTGTGCTTTGGGAAGTACATAGACGTATATGAACTTTGTTTTTATTTATAAATTAGCATTAGTAAGGCATTATAGCACTGAGTCAGCATATATTAACAAGTAACTATGGATATGTCTACATTGCAATCAAAGGCCTGTGTCACCTGACTTGGGCTCATAGGGCTTAGACTGCATGGCTATAAAACTGCAGTGTAGACATTTGGGCTCAGGCTGGACCTTGGGCTCTGGGACCCTCATGCAAGCCCAAGTCAGCTGACCCGGGCCAGCCAGAGGTGTTTTATTGCAGTGTGGACATACTCTATGAGAAAAGTAAACACTTACCTTCAAGTCAAGATGTACCACATTATTTCTGTGTAAAAATGAAACTCCTTCTAAAATCTGCCTCATAAGCCGCTTAACATCTTTTTCTTTGAAGGCTTCTTCCCTTTCAGCCACACACTGGTCAAAGATTTCACCTCCAGCAGCACTACGGAAGAAAAAAATCTATTTTAATTTCAAAAGAAATGACACTGTGTCGAAATCTTCATTCTATTCTGGTTATGGTACTATTTACTGTTCTTTAGAATGAATGACTTTTACACATCAGCCTTACAAAGTTCTGCTTGCCTAAAGCAAGCAATTTTGGCAAGCAAATTCTCTCAATATCATGGTATCATCTTTCAATATCAACAGCATGCTCACCATAGTGTGAGCATTTAAAGATGGGAAGAGTGAGTGAATGAACTTTGTACATAGGCTCAAATTTTCCCTGATAATTACATATCGATACATCAGTAAAAATGTCAAGTGTTTACAAATCCCTAATACCATATAATTCTAGTCTTCTCAGTGTAATAGCAATGGAACTCAAGAAGAAGGAATTACTGTTCTACAATACTGTTCTTCTACTCCATTGACATTTTCTCTGTTTTTTCCTGTAAAAAAATCTTTATTCACAACTGGACTGAGCAATCTGGAACGATAATTATTAGTACAAGATTTATATTTCAAAATAAGGCTACAAATTCAAAAAATATCTGACTACATTAAGTGCCATATGTTATAATATTAAAAAGTTAATTTGTTCTCTTTATAGAAAATTATTTTTTAAAAGATTAAAATGTACATCTGATTAAGCAATGTGAATTAAAAACATACATAATTTACACAACTGATAAGGTCAATGAACTATAAAATAAAAGAGGGACAAGTTAGTCTACAATGAGCCTTTAAAGCCATTAATTTCTAGATCAAGTCTTATCAGACATAAAAACAAACCAAAAAAAGGATTTTAAAAATCTTTAACTGCATACTAGGACTTACAAGAACTAATGTAGAGCTCTGTATGAGAGTATCACCAACTAGCAGATGACAGGCTTAAGCAAATCCTGTTAAACCATGATTTATGCAGACCATTCTTGGCATTCTGTTTTGTCTGTTTATAGGTTTCTCACAAAATTTTACGATATATAGTTAGGGCCCTACCAAATTCACGGCCATGAAAAATGCTTCATGGACCGTGAAATCTGGTCTTCCCCCATGAAATCTGGTCTTTTGTGTGCTTTTACCCTATACTATACGGATTTCACGAGGGGAGACCAGCATTTCTCAAATTGGGGGTCCTGACCCAAAAGGGAGTTGCAGAGGGGTTGCAAGATTATTTTAGGGGGTGTAGCAGAATTGCCCCCCTTACTTCACTTCCTTCAGAGCTGGAGAGTGGTGTCCATTGGCCGGGCATCCAGCTCTGAAGGCAGCACCCACCAGCAGCAGAGCAGAAGGGTGCCAATACCATACCATGCCACCCTTAGTTCTGTGCTGCTGCCTTCAGAGCTGGGCAGCCAGAGCGTGGCGGCTGCTGACTAAGGGTCCAGTTCTGCCAGCAGCAGCACAGAAGTAAGGGTGGCAATACCATACCATGCCATCCTTACTTCTGCACTGCTGCTGGCAGCGGCTCTGCCTTCAGAACTGGGCTCCCGCGGCCAGCAGCCACCGCTCTCCAGCTGCCCAGTTCTGAAGCCAGTGCCACCGCCAGCAGAAGTAAGGGTAGCAGTAACAAACTCCCCCCACAATAACCTTGCGAACCCCCCCACAACTCCTTTTTGGGTCAGGACCCTTACAATTACACCACCATGAAATTTCAGATTTAAATAGCTGAAATCATGAATTTTATTATTTTTAAAATCCTATGACCGTGAAATTGGTAGGGCCCTATATATAGTGGTTAGTATACTGTTTGCTGGCGTTGTCAGCTAAACTGTAGAGAAAAGAAAGTGAAGTAGTAGGAAAGATATGGTCATCAAAAATGACTAGCCACCTACTATAGTTGTCTTTTACATTCGGGGGGGGGGGGGGAAGGTTGCAGGTTCAGGAACTGAGGCACTGGGAGAAAGATCCCCTTATTGCAGTTATACTAACATGAAAATCCTCCTCTATTAAGAGAGTATTTCCACACAAAAAGATCTCTGCACTGAAATGTAGAGCAATTATAGCACTTAAACCCAAGACCTGTTTTATTAGATTCTGCCATTTTTATAGGTTCCAAGTTATGGTAATCTTAGAATATGAAAACTTCATAAAAAGCTAGATTTTCTCATCTTAGTATATTCAAAGTCTGAGCTCTCAACATATTAATGTAAAGTGAAAATCCAGTGATGCACCAGGCTCCTTGTAGGGTATGTCTACACTTTAAGCTGGGGGTGTGATTCCCAGCTTGAGAAGATATACTCAAGAGCTAGCTCTTGTCAAACTAGCATGCTAAAAATAGAATACTGCTGCAGCAGTGCAAATAGCAATGAGTGTCTATCAGAGATGCTAGACACGTACGCAGCGCAGCTAGCCCTTCCGGCTGCTTGTGCTCCCGCAGCTACATTCTATTTTTAGCATGCTAGCTTGATGAGAGCTAGCTCTTGAATATGTCTTCTCAAGCTAGGAATCTCAGCCCCCCCACCCCCGCTTGAAGTGTAGACATACCCTTTGAAGTGCACCATTTCCTTTCCTTCCATCAGCACCATCCATAAGACCACTCTTTAGAAAATTACTTCTTTGCTTTGCAGAAGATTAAGGGCCTAGGCCAACTTCCTTTTGAAGTCAATACAGAGGCTTCTGTTACTTCAGTGGGAGATGGATTGGGCCTTTACACATAAGGAACTGATCAGTCCTAATGCCTTCCCTGGAAAGGAAAGTCTTGATGGCACATCTCTGGGTCAGCCATAGTGATGGGCTGAATTATGAAGAAAGGCACAAGATGCTGGAATATTAAAATACACTATGTCCACCAGTTTCTCAACCGTTGAGTACTTACATGTTAAGACTTCTAAGAAACATTAAAAATGCCTTCTACCTCAGACTTCTGAGATGAAGATTGATTGTACCAAGGGCACCAGAGCACTCAACGATTAGCTGCATTAGGGGGAATACAAATGGCATGATTGGTAATCTACACTCTTGCATCTTCCCGATGTTTTGTTATTTGCAGAAGAGGAGGTATGAGGGGAATGAAGAGAATTATACCACTTTCTGAGAACTGCCTTTGGAGTCTAGGCTTTCCTTTCCTCCTTTTTGAGGACCTTATATACACCAAAAAACTACAAACACCCTGAGTCAAAGCTGCAGCACTACTACACATTTTTCATAATATCTGGACTTGCAACGTATTTTGCCATCACTAGAAGGATCTGATGGAATAAACTATGCTGTGGCTGAATTTTAGTGGGATTATAAGTTAAAAATATTCAAAGTTTCACAAAAGTTACAAAACCCAGAAACTCATTTATTATTTAAACAAATCAAAAGACAGAAAAATGTATTGGTGAATAAAGCAAGAAAAGTCAAGTTACTTGGCTGTCTTGCAGCAGAGTAAGCACACTACAGTAGAAAAGTCAGCTCCATCTGCTGTGATGTTTGGGAAAGATCTCGGATTTGCTGCAAGTCCTCACCGAATGGACTTGACCCATGAATAGTCACTGAGGGGCAGGCCAACTTTAAGGGGAGTAAGTTTTCAATTGCTACAAATTTTCTTTGGTTATAGAGCTGCTTCCCCTCCCCCCTTTGTAGGAATTGGTAGAAATTGGAGTCTACCTCAAGGTACAAACAAGCAAACTATGTTAACAAAAAAAATGTTATATGAGTGCAACCATATGGACAAAAACATATTTGAAATCTGATTTTGCTTGTGCAGGTCAGTACCTCAGAGGTTCAGCTAGGCATGTAAGTGAGGGTGCAAATTTTTTTTAAAACACATTTATTTTAAATTATCACTATTTTCATGTAAAGATGCAGTTCAAGACTCCAGCTAAAATTTGTGCTTCAGATACATTTTTGAACACTGAGCCCTCCTGCTTCCTAATACTTTTTAAAAGTTGAACACAATGGAAGTTAGGCTCCTACGTGCTTTTGAAAAATCACACTAGGTACCTATTTGCATCTTTAGGTCCCTAAATACTTGTTCAAATCTGGCCTTTAGTATCTGACGAAAACCTAATGTGCTGGGATTTTCTCTTATACTTTGGACACGCTATATAATTTCAGAAGTCTTATAAAAGAGCAGTTGCAAATATGAAGCAGAAATGTTTTCAAAATTCACAAAGCTTTTCTTGAATACTAATTTTTGCTCTTTAGAGGACAGAAAGAGGACAACTTTTTCCAGGCAATTCACTCTCTGAATATGGTGGTGACATATTTGTATAGAATTTAAACACACTGTGATGTGTTGTTGAATAAAATAACTAGTGACCCTTTACAGAAATACAAGAGGAGAAATTTTTGCAAGACTGTTGTGTGTATCATTATGGCACAGTGAGCATAATGATGCCCTTAAGCAAAAACAGTCTGCTAGCCATGAGCCAACACAGTCACAAGTCATTAGAAGTACAATGTCATAATGAACTCCAACAAAAGTCTACTGACTATTCATGCCAAGTTGTGCCAACTGCACTACAGTACATTGTTTTACGTATTTCCTAGCTATACTACAGTTCCGTTTTTTGGAAGCAAAAACAATAGTATGCTTAAAATAAATTTACAGCAATGTCAGATTATTATCATAGCTAATTTATAACATCACACAATTTGCACATATATATCTATAATGAATTCATTATACATCTCCTAAATAAAAATAAAGTTGCTTGAATCCAGTATTAACATTTACCCATTCTTACTTCCAACAAGAGAGTTTCCTTTTCTTTTCCTACAATTTAAGTAGGCCACACAAAGCTCAGAAATCCATGCATGGTTCTCAGTAAGTATATGTGCGTATACTTCAAAAGTCAAATGGTCTAAACACACAGGACGACTTATATAGACACTGCTGAGATACGGAAGCAAACGGGGACATCTTGTATATATTATTTTTGGTGGTGGGGAGGAGAAGTCTTTTTGCTTTGTTTCAGTTTAACCTTCAACCAGATTGACAGTTAACCTTCAACCAATCAACCAGATTGACAGTATAACCTTTTCACTGTCTTTAACAAATAAATGTTCCAGGATATATATATTGGGGGGGGAGGGGGGGGAGAGAAGAGGGGTTTGGTTTCACTAGGTAAAAAGTTTTTACACTCAGACTTTAAAGCACTATTTAAAGCAAGACCCCCTACAAGGATAAAGCGTACTCAGTTCCTAACTATAAATGTCTACACTATAGACATGGTGTAACCCCATAAGTTGGTTTATTTAGACAGGTAGTTATTCTCTTATGTAAAAAGGCTCTATTGGTACAAAATGGTGTAAATCATTGTTTCAAAGCAGTAAAGTGAAGTAGAATTAACAAGATCACAATATCATTACTTAATGAAGCACTGATAGATTTACACCTTATTTTGCAATATTAAGTCCACTCAATGTTGGTAAAAATAATTAAGAACAGTACCATATACCCAATTAACATACTGAAATGTTTATCACAACAACATTTATGCTTCAAGAACTTAACTGCCTATTAAATTGCAGCTTGTTGAATGAAGAGTCATTATGGAATTACAGTTTTGGGAGCTTCTCCCAACCCCCTCATCTACCTCCACAAGAAATGCTCATGGGAAAACAAAGCACAGACTGCAGTGTAGCAGAATCTTCATAACTACTGGTGTTATACATACAATTTAGATAGAGTAAAAAAAAAAAAAAAGAGTAACAAGCACAAGTTTTGGATGCTTATGTCTTCAACACTACACCTGTAATTTAACTAACAGGCTCAGAGGAAGAAGAACTCAAGAGGTGAGTCTTTTTCAAAACATAAAAGCTATAGCAGTTGGAGTCGCTTTCATAAACAAGGCAGTATAGTAGAGACAAGTAAGTACCAACCAGTACTTTTTCTGAAATTTCAAATGAAACCTTATTGCTAATGATTACTAAAATGTAAATATGTAGTCAGTTTAACAGTGAGAAATGAAGAACTAAAAATTTAAAGGTATCACTGATTATGGCTACAAATCAAAAACATTTTTGCCTTTAAACTCAGCCAAGGAATGTGCTTACTTTTCCCACCACCACATTTTAACAGTGCACTAGATCAGAATTTAATAAAATTTACAATAATGTAAAAAAAGGGACTAAACTCATTTCCTAACTCACAATATACTGAGATCCTTTGTTTAATCCATCCCATCAGAAAAAGACTGAATTAATAAAATATGCCTCAATGTACTTGGAAAGTTAAACAACTCTGGTTTTGTTGCACAAGAGAGTAAAGGCAATGCAAGATTACAGGGCAATCCACTGAGAAATGCTTGGCCTCAAGTCTACAAATCTAGGGAACATCAATGCAAGTATCCCACCCTGGTCTTAAATACTGGGTGAGGTTGCAAAGGAAGAGATAGTCTGTAAGATGCAAAGGATCCAGAAGAAGCTTTAATAGACCAAAAGCCACCTTTAATTTAACTTGGAAGGTAACTGGAAATCCATGTAGTTTCTAGAACGCACGAGTCTGTGCTCCATGATCCTCACATCACTTAGCGTATGTCTCTACAAGAACACAGGGTCCACATTGACAATGCGCAGCATGGTGGAATGCTGTAGATTTGCTGAGCAATAAGTGCTTGAGACAGACCCTTAGAAGTATGCAGGCAACTGCATTCTATACTAGCTACATTTAGTGAGTGTTCCTTAGGTGTAACCTCATACAGCACACTGCAGTAGTCTGAAGATGACTGAGACAAGTATATAATTGGGGGAAGTCTGCATCTGATGAGATGGCATAAGGAAAGAAAGCATTCAGGGATATCTAGAATCAGCCAAGAATACAACATGACCTCAAGATTGCAAAAAACTTAGTTTAAATAGACAATCACGATGCAATTGACTCAAATTTAAGAGTCAATTGCAGAAGTTATCACTGTGATCCGCTAGTCTCGACTTCATACAAAACAAAGGAATAGAATTTCACCCAGTAATTCATGATCAGTCTCAATCTATGGTTAAACTGGAGTGAGTATCTTCTAGAAAGATATCTAATCTTCATTTAAGAGCTTTCAAGCATCTACATCTCTAAGTATGTTGACCTGCAAAAATTTGCATCTTATTTCCTATTTGAAATGGTCTTGCTTCAGCTTCCATCCATTAGATCTTGTTCTGCCAATAGAGAAGTCATGCATCACTTCTGTAACTTCCCACAGCCCACCAACACATTTTATCCAGTCAGAGCTTCAACCAGCTATGTCAGCAGAGGCAAAAATCTGAATGATCACAGTATCCAGGTCCAAAGAAATAGATGGAAAACAATTTCATCAGCATACTGACAGCATCACAATACGAACCATCTCATTTTGTGTTAGTGGGCTCATACACTCAATTAACAGGAAGGGAGACAACAAAAGTCTGTTGTACCCTGTCCATCAGAGCCTTGCAGATAACTACCCAATTTAGGTGACCTCTCAGAGAAGAAAAAGTGTGTCATTCTAGTGCAACTCCATCTATCTCTACCAGTATCCAAACACTCACTGGGGTCAAGAGTATAAAAAGGAAGCTAAATCTAATGTTCATCTCTTACCTGAATGAGGCCAGCAGTTTCCATATACATACCCAGTCCTAAAAGCTAGAGTGAAACAGAGCAAGAAAGTCTGAGGACTCAAGGTATTGCCAGAATTGTCCCACCACAATTTGTCAGTAGCTCCCTCCCCCCTCAAAATAGAAAGATTAGAGAGTTTGTTCCAAAAGATGATTTCTGTACTCTCCTATTCAACAATACAGATAAATGGGATTCACATACTTGTTTCAACTTTGGATCTAGTCCCACTAATCAACTGGAATCAGATCATCCCTGTCCAACTGAGCTCCCCCCTTAAGTCTTGTTCTTACAAAAATCTGCAAATCAACTATTTTTCTCCAGGAGAGAAAAGCCCCTGCTAAGAGAAAACAGCACAGATATGGCCAAGTACCTTCAGCGGCAGGATTGTGGAGCTAGAACTCCATTTCTCCCCATAGCCCAGACAGTAAGGTTTACTGATACAACCTCAAGCTCCTGTTTCCCATCCAATCAGGCATCACCCTAAAGAGAGCTCTTGACCTGGTGTTACAATTTCCCTTTTGGAAAGCAACATTCCAAAATGAATAACTGATCCAATGTCAACAAGATTTTAACAGCTAAGATGGCATAGGTCTAAATCAAGGTCAGTGCACAGAACTCACCAAGTAGCTCCAGAACCTTAATGAGCAAAAAGTGACAAAGAGTCCTGTGGCACCTTATAGACTAACAGACGTATTGGAGCATAAGCTTTCGTGGGTGACTAACATGGCTACCCCTCTGATTAGTGAGTAAAGTGAGCCAAATAAATCAAAGCATATGTCTTGTTTTCCTCCATTCCCTGACACATCTGCCATTACAGATTTTCAATCTTGATCAAATAAGTAATTTTATTAATGAGCCTGTGAGGGTAAACTACTGGATGAGGAAAGTGGCCAGTGGAAGCATGTGATTATGAGAATTAGGCAGAAAAAAAGACTGGCTAGTGAAGGAGAAACAGAGCTGAGGAACAGGTTTGCTGAGGTGCAAAATGAAGGAGACAGACAAGCAGTAACAGAAGATGGGAAGGCAAGGAAGAAGAGAAGAGTGACTAGTCCTACAAGAAGAGGGGAAGAGTCAATGGAGGTAGCCAGAGTTTGGAGCCCCAGGAGGATAGCAAATGACTCCAAGAAGAGGACAAGATGACTTGCAGCCAGAAAGAACAGAAGGGGGAACGCTGGAGAATTACACCAACACCTGGAAGAGACAGGTCTATGTGATTGGGACTCCCTATTGAAAAGGGCAACAAGGCTATCACCAGAGCTGACAAAGAAAACTGAAGGGTGTGCTGTCTGGAGGAAGCTAAGATATGGAATTTGGATCCGAGGCTAAAGAGGATCTTAATGGGAGTAGGAAAGAATCCAGGTATTGTCCTTCACGTTGGAATAAGTGATACTGCTAGATTCTCGCTGGAATGCATCAGGGAAGACAGCGCCAGGCTGGGGAAGATACTTAAAGAAATGGAAGGTCGGATAATCTTCAGTGGCTTTCTATCTGTCCCCAGAGGAGAGTGAAGGCGAGACAAGATTATGATAATCAACAGACTGCTCAGGCAATGGTGCTGTAAGGAGGGCATTGACCACTGGGAGGCATTCACAGACAGAGGACTGTACTCTGAGATAAAAACTGGCACAATTGATTAAAAGACCTTTAAACTAGAAATCTGGGGAAGACAGCTGGGAGATGCTCATGTAATCTCCATACCTGATTCTAATGCTGAGTGGGAGGAAAATCAAGTAAGAGTGGAATACACCTTCCTCTGCAGTGTGGGGCATGGTTCACCCACTGGTTTGAACTAGAGTAAATGGTGTAACTTTAAGTCTTTGAGTCAAGATTAGAGGTCTTCAGTAACTCAACCAGAGGATAAAGGCCTACTACAGGAGGGTGAGGTTCTGTGCCCTGTGATGTGCAGGTGGTTAGACTAGATTATCATGATTAAGAATACAATTCTGTCACAGATTATTTGACTTTCCAGGACCTCCATGACTACTTCTGGGGCAGCAGTCCCCAGGCCCACCAGAGCAGCAGCTGGGATTGGGTCATCCCCCCTGGGGCTGGAGCAGCAGAAGTCAGCCCCTGGAACAGGAACAGCAGCACGGCTAGAGCAGCTGCAAGCCCCAGAATCGCTCTCTTTGTCCACACACACGATATTTTTAGTAAAAATATGGGACAGGTTACAGGCTTCTGTGAATTTTCGTTTATTGACCGTGACCTGTCCCTGACTTTTACTAAAAATACCTGTGACAGAATCTTAATATGTATCATGATGGTCCCTTCTGGTCTTAAAGTTTATGAGTCTAAACACTACTCTGTATCAAAGTGGTGAAGATTCATTACACTGTGTACCACCCAAAACAATTCTGGTGGTTGGGACTTCAAAATGCACTATGATGGTGAAGTTCTTTTGGCCTCCATGACTAACACAAGATTTCAACATCTTTTGTTGAGCTCATTTGAATTCTAAGCATAATTTCATTCATTGGTACTCTAACTTTTCTCCCCACTTCTTTATTATAGATCATTATATACTGAGGTGACAGAGACCAATACAAAGCAAAGGGACATTTCTCTTTACAATTGACAAATGCAACAGCATGGATAATCAGAATGGAGAGACTGCTGACTGGCACATTAGTCACATATCAATTCCCATCTCCCAACACACAACCTACATTTCTCTATTCCAGTGTTATCTGCTGGAAGTAGAAGTGAAAGCCTTATGGAGTAGTTTTCATGTCCGTTGTCAATATTGTTGTAGACTATATGAAGCTAGAAAAGAACATACAATTTTCCCCCCATTAACTTATTTCCATTCTTAAAGTTTTGCATGGATGAAATGTATCCTGCCTCAACCTTAACTACCACTTCATGTAGTTTGCTAATCAGATAAAGGAGGCAGCATCAGCTACTGGTTAACTTATAGTACCAGTGAAGATATGTTATAGTTCCTCTTCACCTTGGACTTTCCACTAGGGATGCGGAAGAACATTATGATCCTATTATATTAGAGCAGAGGTTCCCAAACGTTTCTTATTGCGTACCCCCTTCCAAATCTACCAGCTGCCCGCGTACCCCTACTCGTCTCATTACTGATACTTTTTGTGTTCTTAACGCTACCTGCCTTTAGCCATCTGTCCATATTTCACTATTTATAGTGTGACATATACAACCAAAAAAACCCTAAGTTCTGAACTCAGACTGGACAGTTGCTGGACAACTGAACCCACGCTGTATGGTGATTGGAGGTGAGGGCTCTGTACGTCAGCATCTCTGTATATCTGTGTTCTCATTGGTACATATTGAAGTAAGTTAATTACTGTATTTTATATAACAAATTCCCACAGAATTTTAAAGCTTCGCCTGAGTAGCCTATTAGGAAAATGTAATAAATAAATACACCTCTACCCCAATATAATGCTGTCCTCCGGAGCCAAAAAATCTTACCGCATTATAAGTGAAACTGCGTTATATCGAACTTGCTTTGATCCGCCGGAGTGCGCAGCCCCGCCCCCCCGGAGCACTGCTTTACCACGTTATAGCCGAATTCGTGTTATATCAGGTCACGTTATATCGGGGTAGAGGTGTAATAAGTAAAATCCACTGTTTCACAATTTCTCCCACGTACCCCCCAGAGAGGTCTCTCATACCCCCAGGGGCAGGCATACCACATTTGGGAACCCCTATATCAGAGGCAACTGTTACCTTGTTCCCTGTATTGGAAATAAAAAGGTCACCTTCTATAGTAGGTAGTACATATTTATTGTATTAGGTTATTTTTTGCACACAGGAAGTTTTCAGTTCTATGGCAGTATGCCTTGTATTTAAATGAAAAAAGTACTGAATTTATTTTCTTCCCACAAATTACATAAGGCGGCAGCTAAATACCATGCTGCATGAGTATCATACTTATTTTATATTTCTACTGGAGTCCTTGCAAGTACAAGAAAGAGAAAAAAGGAATCTGCAGTGTCAAATTTTAAATAGCTCTACAAGATACTTCGTAGAAAAGTGGATTTCCTTTTAAGTTTAAAAAATCTTGTACTTTATCTACAAGGGATATTTTATTTACTTTTGACTTCTTTAAAAATAGTGTTAAAAACGTAAGACAGCATTTGAGGCCACAATTCACAGGTGTGTTTAGGACCAATTATAGAAAAATGTCACCTTTTACATTCATGTAACTATCAGTGTCTTAAAACAATGCAAATTTTGTCATTAAACTTTAATGAATTCATAACATCATGCACAGCTTAATATGAAAGAACAGTCTTCATGTGTATTGCACCGCAAAAAGATATATTCTCATGAATTCATTTTATTCTTCATGAAGTGCTAAGACTGTACTACAGTCTCATACTACATAAGGCACATATTGACTGTTCTTGGTCTGAGAAGTTTAGTCTAAATACAGCCAGCCAGCACAACCTAGTATATCAAAAAATATTTTCTAGAAAATCAGTTGTTTAGAGACAGCAATGTGAAGCAGCAGAGATATACCCAGAGGAGCCATATAATTCAGAGTATTTTAATTAGAAAGTTTCATTTCCATACTGACATAGTGACATACAATTGGCATAACATTACTGTTTCTGGTACAGTGTAGCCAAACTGTTCTGATGTGTAAGCTACACAGTGATTAATCTGAAGCTCCTGACTGGAACTTAATGGCTGCAGTTAAGCCTCGCTGTCACTGTCTGTTTGCATGCAGTGTTGTTGCAGCTGTGTTGGTCCCAGGATATTAGAGAGACAAGGTGGGTGAGGTAATATTTTATTGGATCAGCTTCTGTTGGTGAAAGAGACAAGCTTTCAAGCTTACACAGAGCTCTTCATGTGAGAAGATTAGAAGGACCCCTTACAATAGTTATAAGGGTAGTCATGTGTAAATTGATATGATGAATTGGCAGGAGTGACATCCAAGGAAGACATGAGTAGCAATTTGGGGCCAAAGTGAACACAATTTGCCTCAGTTCAACTTTTGTACAAGAAAACTAGATCTGATGGAAGTCAAACTATCCACTGCCAGAAAAGCCTTGCTTTCCACATAAAAAATGACCCACAGGAGGGAGTGTCAGTTTACTCTGTACCCATTGATAGAAGATCCCAGACGGAAATATGAAAACTATATACCATTATTTCCACTCTGGTGGACCCTATTACTTTTAAACTTGAAACAATACTTGAAACTTTTCATGCTACATGTTCACAACTAGCTGCACTCAGTACTTTGCTGGGATCCTTGTGAAAGTTGAAATACTCTGTGGCAACAGGTCTCACTTTGGCCACCACCATAAAGCAAGTGGACTAGACATTTATATTTATACCACCTAAAATCTATTTTTTCCGGATTAGACAAACTAATTACATCCTATTTAAATGATGTTAGGCATAAATGGGCACCTATGCATCATGTCAACAGGTGCATTATAAATATCTTGATGGAAATAACTAGCTTGTTATTTGCGTTAAAAAATGCTGTTGAAACCACTTAAGGAAGGAAAGATTTATAGATTTGGACACAGTTTCCCTCTCCCATCCTTCAAAGACACTGCAAAAGTATTAATAGATGACAGAGGTGGCACGGTTTTTGAGACTATTTCCTAAATATTCTTCCCTCAGAAAACAATTTAAATCACCACTTAATACAAGGATTTATTCATATTAAATAAATAAAATAAATAAATAAATAAATAAAATACTGTGGATTTTTTTGTATTTACTGCAGTACAGGGGGTTCCTGGTACATGTCTCCTCTTCATCTGTTGTTTCGCGTATCCGTCACTCATCAACAGGGGAACATGTTCCGATTCACGTCGGTCCCGATCCGCATATCTGTTGCTTCACCTTTTGTGTGTTTTTTCTGTGGGTGCTTAGCATCCACCGGCAGCCAGCGTCTGACAGCGCCTCCTGTCCGCCAGTGGCCATGTGGGCCGCCAATCAACTCCTCCCCCTCCCTCCCAGCGCCTCCTGCACACCGCGAAACAGCTCTTCCCCAGTATGCGGAAGGCGCTGGGAGGGAGGGGGAGGAGCAAGGACAGGGCGCACTCAGAGGAGGGGGCAGAACTGGGCAGGAAGAGGCGAGGTGGGGCAGGCCATTATTTCTTATGGGGAAAAATTCCCCAGTATCCGTCATTTCGGTGTCTGTCGCCCTTTTCAAGAACGCAACCCTGACATATACCAGGGACCCCCTGTAGTGTCCAACCACCCCAATTAAGATCGGGGTGCCACATTTTGCTACCATGCTGCACAAGAGTGTATAGAGACAGTACCCTGCACTAAAAAGAGTTTGCAGTCTAAACTGTATGTTTATTAATCCCCTGAATCCAGAAGGTCAGAAGTTTACTAACACTCAGACCAGTTTTGTTTCAACATGTCACTGGAACATGCTGACATTAGAAAAGTGTCCAGATATATTTGCTGAAGTCAGTGGAAGTGTGTTTTTGTAGTTTACAATCCTAAATGTGCTTTGTATGTGTAATGAAGTATTAACTCCTCCTATCAAAAATCCAGCAGTTCTGTATTACATGTGTCACAAAAAAAAACCCCAATTGTTTACTTCTGGATTTGGTGTCTAAGCATACACCACATCCCTGTTGGATTCAAATTTTGAAACTAGCTATTCTGTTTAAATATCACTGGCAATAAACTAAATACAGACACCATTCCAGTTTTCTATACCTCACTCAATTACAATCCATAGACAATCTACATACTGTAGTGCAAGTAAAGAATATATAAAAAGAGTTGACATTTTTTAGAAAATACCTATTATAACGAGGTTCTACAGCAGAACCTCAGAATTACGAACACTTTGGGAATGGAGGTTGTTAGTAACTCTGAAATGTTCGTAACGCTGAACAAAACATGGTTGTTCTTTCAAAAGTTTACAACTGAACATTGACTTAATACAGGTTTGACACTTTACTATGCAGTAGAAAAATGATGCTTTGCTTTTTTTTTTAAGTAGTTTAATGTTTAACACAGTACGTACTGTATTTGCTTTTTTTGGTCTCCGCTGGTGCCTGATTGCATACTTCTGGTTGCAAATGAGATGTGTGGTTAACTGGTCAGTTCATAACTGGTGTTCGTAACTCTGAGGTTCTTCTGTAGTGTACTATTTATTTTAAAAACAAATCCCTATTAATCTTCTACAGCTTCTCTTCAATTTAATTGAGCTTCTCAGATGGATGGGGATGGGTAAGCGTAAGGTCCTGATCACAATTTCATATAATCCACATTCTAGCCTATGAACAAGAATCTGAGAAACTTGAAAACCAGGCTTCTCACCAAGGCAGGCAATGAGTTATACTAATAACAGATAACGTAAATAGCTTCTGAACTGCCAGCACCATAACTACTCTCTCCTAGTCATTTAACGAACATCTAGAGGAACAAGAGGCTTGGGAGAAACCATAACTCCTACAGTTTAGCCGCAACAAGTATTTATTTCATCACCTTTTTGGCAGTGATCTATGGACATTTTAACATAATTAAAGACTCAGGACTAAAAAGGCTCCAGTCACTGCAGATTCATCTTGTGAAACTTTGGTTTTTGTTGTTTATTTTTTTTGTAGGGAGAGGAGAGAAGTGGAAAAAGGGAAGAAGAATGGGCAGATGAAAGGAGTCTCAAGTTACTCAGACTGGTCTGATCCTGAACCTCCCCGCCCACACTTCTGATAGGTTCTCTCCCAATAGGGTACTGTTGGAGCACAGACTTTTGTTCCTGCCAGACAAATCATCTTAAAAAATTGTTGAAGCTGCTGCTCTCACTTTGCCCAGAGAGCTAAAGACTAGAAGTTGTCTTGAGCGTCAAGGTGACAAGAGTCATTTTAAAGAATTCTTATGTTTGAAACTGCTTGATCTAGTGTTTAAGAAGATAATGAACTAGAACTGTCTGACAGAAGAAGTAAAGTTTTGACTGAACTGCCAGACCACAAGTTATTTAGCTAGCATTGGTTCAGCTAGAATAAGTCTACTGGAAGAGCATAAACGGAAGGGATTTTTATTATTTGTACTAAAGTAGCCGATGGAGAATTTAATGGAGCTTGAGACTCTGTTATGCTAAGTGAGGTATATACATGTAGTAAGAGCCCCAGCATTGAGGGGGTTACAGTCTAAACAGATAACATTTCTAGGGAGCACGGGGAGAACACATATTTTACCCCCAATTTACAGAAAGGGAAACTAAGGCTCAGAGAAATTGTGTGACATTAGGAAAGTCACTTGAAGTCTGTAGCAGGGCAGGAAATTGAATCCACATCTCAGAGTCCCAGCCTAGGGCCTTAACCACAAAACCTGCCTTCTTCTCTGGTGCACAGGAAAAAAAACAGTCTTATGAGCAGAACAATCCAGTGCAGAAGACATACTACAAATGGGACATCAGCAATATCTGTTCCAATAGGAGGGCTTCAAGATGCCATGTATCTTCAGTGGCAGAATACAAACTGGAAGCTGTAGTTGAAGCACAGTGCCATTGCTAACTTCTTCCTTCAAACTAGCTTTTATTTCAGTCTGACTAGCAAGAAAGAGGCAGAGACTCCAGATGGATTTGCAGATCCAATGAATAAATCTTTTCTGTAAGAGGTTTATATTTCTACTTGAGACAGAAAAATAATTGAAGTTTCAGCTCTCTCTAGGAACCTGTCTGCAATAATGCTGTAAGGCAGTGGTTAAAGTACATCACTATAAGAAGGGGCACCCATTGGCAGATGTCAGCACAGGGGAAAATGAGTTGTATTCAAAAGGGATATACAGGCCCATAGTCAGCCAAACCAGTATGTTTATGTTTGAGCCCATGTATGTGCAGGCACATGTCTGGCATCTTCCACCCCAATTTCTACCAAGAGAGAGAATCTCCTGACTTGTGTCTTCACATTATATTAATTTTTCTAATGAAATAATGTATCTAGAGAAGTTAGTGTATCACATGACCACAAAGCTACAAGTATATTACAAACAGGGCAACCTATTACAAATAGATTATAAATTCAACTAGGTTAGGGAAAATGATATAGTCCACAATAGTCACTTGATCCCACAAACTGCTTGTAATTCCTGATTTACTCATTCTTTCTTCCAGATCTGAAAACCAGATGATTATAGCAACTCAGCAGTGAAATATCAGTTTTCAAATTTCTTGTCTTTTGGGTGCACATTATTTAGATTTTTCACTTTCAGCAAATAATTCAGGAAATTAGTGTGTGAGTATGTCACATACACACACACTGGGGAAAAAAGCATAAGACCCCACAATATGAGATTAGTACTTACTATTCCAGAACTAAGATAATCTCTGTTGCAGTCTCATAAACTTCATGTAAATTAATGACCCAAAGGTTGCATTGTGCCAACTCAAGGACAGCTATCTCATGGATTATTTCCATTCGACAGTCTTGGCCCTTTCTTCTTTTTCGCATGAATTTGGCTGCAAACTCCTTTTCTGTATCTTTCTTGACACACTTCTTCACCACTGCAAACTTCCCTCTGGAATTAAAGCAAAATATTAAATCAGATGGATGATCCTTAATTTAAGTATTAAAATCACTAGTCAAATTTTAATATTTTAGAAAACTCAAAAGAAACTACAGTGGGAACATTTAGAATATGTTCCAAATTTAGAGTTTTTACCCTGTATCAGTGATATTCCCTACATTTAAAACAGGGGATACTGCTGGAACCAGTAACACCTCAAACTGGAATATATTTTAAGTTTATTCACTGTACCATAATGTATCCACAAAAATTTAGCCCTTCAGTAGGGGGAAAAAAAACAACTCAGGAAGTGAAGGTTACTTATTTGTAACCAGAGTTCAAGATGGCTCTGCATATTCCACTTATATGTAGTGTGCCACACAAAGATGCCTAACGGAAGAACCATCTCCAAGCAGTGTCTGTTAAAGTACTCGTGCTCTTATTCCCCCAACCCCAGCATCCCTGAATGTTGTGAAGCAAGGCTATATAAGGAGGCACAGTGCCCTCTACCATCTCATCTCTTTCCACCACCAAGCCAGAAATACAGAACAAAAAGACGGGGGGGGGGGGGGGAGGGTTGGGGGGAGGGACGTATGAGTATGCAGAGCCATCTCAAAGAACACTGAACTGACCTTAATTTCTGCTTTGAGTAGTTCTGCATATTCCCACTTATGAGTAGTATGATAAGCAATGCTGAAAATAGCCTGGAGGAACCAGAGCCTGAACTTAATAGAAATTGAAAAACTACTCTATCAAATCTAGCATCAGCCCCTGAAGCAGGGGTGCACAATAATTTTCGCCGGGGGGGGGGGGGGGAAACGACACTCCATGAATTTTGGTAAATCGTCACAGACCGCACATTTCTACGGTATTAACGGAGTGAGTACCCCCATTTGTTGTGTTTTACAGCGGCTGTGTTTTACATCACTACTTGAACAACCTTCCCACGTATGTGAGGGAGGAACAACGTGAGGGCCAGACAAAGTTTCTCTTAACTCCAACATGTTTATGTGCAAGCCCCTCTACTGAGAAACCCAGTGATCTTCAAACTGTACAATGACTCAGTTGTGCCTATCCCCCCAACCATTGTTTGACATATCGGAAGTTACCCTCACTGATGGCGAAGGGGGATTGAACTGGAAGTCTCTGAGGACATTAGCTCTGACTGCCTACCACATCAGCGAGTCCGGAACATTTCAAGAAATGTTGACTAACATTTGAAGATGGTCTCAGGTCAACGAGCCAAAACTGGACATCCAATGATGCACTGGCCTAATTCCGAGACACTCAAGGAGATTCACACAAGTAGTAGCAGCCATGAGACTCAGAAAGAAAGTTACTTTGCGTTCTGACATATTTGAAAGTTTAAAATATACTGCACTATTTAAAAAAACCTGTCCTGTGGTAAAAAGGCTTTTCTGAGTCCAATATGGCACCTAAAGAATAAAATGTTGAGTTGAACGGATTCAACTTGACATTCAGTAGTTATTCCAGGTCTGAAAAAAAGGGCGATTGTATAAGCAATATGGCTTAATAGATTTTTGTGAACAGCAGCCTTCAACAGTCAATCATCCAGATATAGGTAAACAAAAATCCCCTGCTTTCTCAGCTGAGCTATATCACAGAGAGGCAATTTGTACAATACTCTTGGTGCTATGGACAGGCCAAATGGGAGCGCCTTGTACTGGAAATGGTGTCCTGCCACCACAAAACAAAGGTACTTTTGATGACTGTCTGACAGAAATATGAGAATATGCATCCTTCTGATTAAGAGTCGCAAACTAATCCACAGTTAAAGTGAACGGATTATAAAGGTCAGAATTAACATACAGAACCAAAGCTTCTAAATATATTTGTTCAAGTTCCTTAAATCTAAAATTGGATTAACTCCTTCCTCCCCTCACCCCCTGCATTCTTCTCCTGTACTACGAAGTATCGAGAATAAAACCCCTGACTCCTCAAGGTGTTTGGACACCTCCCTGACAGTCCCTATCAGAAGCAATTTCTGCACTTCTGAAAGTAGAACAGCGTTGTGAGAGGGTTCCCTGAAAGGGAAAGGTAGGGGGAACTGAAAGTGCGTAGTTTCTCATACTGAATATAATAGCCCTTTTCTGTAATTTCAGGGATGTAATAAACCTCCATTTGCTGATAAAAATGGACTAGCCTGTCTCCAAACAGAGGAAGGGAAGGTTCCTTGCTGATTGGTTCTCAATTCTCAATCCTCACATCAAATCTGAGGCTTGGTGTTCAATGAAAATGACAGGGAGGAAGCAGATTGTTGAGATTGTTGATTTGAAAGACGACTTCTTCTGGTGGCTCTGGAAAGTCACAGCCTGCTGATGTCTTCTTTGATTTGACAAGAAATAAATCAAGGAAGACTATGGATAATACTGTCTCTAATAATGGGAAGACAGAGTAGGAAGTCTTCCAGTAGAAGGAATCAAGCCTAAAGAACAGAGCATTGATCTCGTCTCCTTTAGCTTTTCCAGTAATTCATGTCTTTTCACTGACAAGACCATCCCTATCAAAGGCAAGATCTTCCACCTTAATTCTAGTATCCAGAGCCAGAAGAGAGGAGAGAAGCCAAGCATGTCTCCTCTGAGTAACTACAGAAATCAGTGTTCTAGCAGAAGAGGCCGAGGTGTCAAACGAAGCCCTGAGAGCATACTTAGCCACATTTTGACCCCCCATTTGGATCACATTTGCCAACATCCTTTTATTATCTGGCAAATCTTGTACAAACAATAGCATAATTTCCCATAGGTGGAACTGATAGTGAGTCATAACTGCTTAATAATTTGCCACCCTAATACCAACAGTGGGAGAAGAGAACACATTTCTTCCTAGGGAATCAATTTTCTTTCTCCTCTCTATCAGCAGGAATGGAATATGCTTGTTCAGACCTCAACCATTGCTGGCAGCAGGCACCAACGAATTATATACAGGGTGTGTACGAAAATACAACCCCCCTGCCCCCCGAGAGTATTTGATATAATTTGTTTGCAGTCTTGGAAACAGGCTGACAAGAGGAAGGAGTGGCTCAAATAGTCTGAACAGGCTGCAGCAGACCATGGAGAATTGGCAATGACATCCTATTCTTGGAGACAGCCCCAAGAATGTCGAACACCAGATAGAAGGTTTCCTCCACTACTACTGAAGGTAAATTCAATGCAGATATCATGCGATCCACCAGGTCACAGAACTGCGGAGCATCATCAGAAGGGGAAGAGGCAGAAGCCACACCCCAGGTGCTCATCTGGTGGAACCTCAGGGTCATGGTCTGTGTCAGCAAGCTCTCTTTTAGAACACTAAATAAATAATAATAATTCTTCTTCTTATCTGGCACCACTGAGACACAGATGGATCCAAAGATTTCTCCACCACCAGTCCCTTTATAAATGAAACAGCTGTTCAGCCATAAAGGAGGATGTCATGTTGTGGGGCATAATCCAGCCCAGTGAGAGGTTGTCTCACTGCCTGCCCTGTAACCGAGTGCCTTAAACGCTATTCTGCTGTGGCTCACAGCCTGTACCCTGCCAGCCAGCAGACAAGCATACACTGAATGTGTGTTAAGCAGGTTTGACTGAGTAACTAGGATTGCAGCAACCTGGATGCTACAGCCCAGCCACACTCTGGCATACAGGAGCTCTGGTAATACCCAGTAGAGATGACCCCAACACTTCCCCCTCCCCGAATCTTCCCAAAAGCATGTGCTCTGCAATGTCCTTTCCTCGACTTTTCAGAGGAATAATAAGGTTTGTATGCTCCTATATAGAGACAAAGGACAGCTTATCACTTTAACTAGAGTTAACAATCACTAAGTCAAAACTAGACCTGATTTTGTTTAGATTAAAAATAAAAACAAAACAAAAAGAAAATAGGATATTAAGTGATATCAAGTATAAGTGATAGAGTTAGAAATGGTTACAAGCAAATAAAAGTGAAAACACATTTTCTAGTGGCCAAGACCTAACACGACAAGCTACAGCCTTTGTTTTAAAACAAAAGCTCAGACTGTATGGAAACTGATGGCACTCGCCAAGTGAAAAATCCATTTGCAAGCCCTGTGTATACAACTATAAAATAAAATGCAACAATTTTTGTGTAATACAAACAGTTCTTACAAAAAAAACACAGATCTATAAGTGTCTGATTAGTTCTCAGACTATGATAATATTTTCTAATACCCTTAGAAGTTTTGTATCTCTGCTTTTAAAAATAAATGCTACACTAGGCAATAACTAGTAAACTAGATCAATACAAAGGGGCAAGTGTAAGTAAGGACTTTAAAAGCCACCAGTGAAATTAAGTTTTTTTAAAAAGAGGCAAAGTTCAAGATCTGGAGGTAGTGCCTTTAAACTGGTTAGTTTTAAATTTGATTCTTATTGAAAAGCACCTCAAATACAACATGCTTTGCTAATCTTTCCGCACAAACACCTTAAAAATACTTAATATAGTTTCTACATATTCTCCTCTCAACTCTCTGCCCCATGCAAGAGCTCCCTTGTGTGGGTTTTAAACAAGCTGTGCTTTCAGCTTCTGAAATTCATGAATTGATGAAGTCCTTTGACTTAATCCATTCTTTGAACAAAATCTTTTGCCACAGCTTGGTAGAAGTGATATTAAATAATGGTAGTAAAATCTTGTTAAACTGCGCGACCTGAAAGTAAATGGATTCCTCTAGGGGTTAGAAAAGGTTACTCATCTTGTGCAGTAACTGAGGTTCTTTGAGATGTGTGTCCCTGTCGGTGCTCCACTTCAGGTGTCAGTGCGTCCTGGCGCTGCTGATCAGAGATTTTTGGTAGCAGTGCCTGGTAAGGATGCACGTGTGCAGTAGCTGTATTGCGGTACCATTGGCGCTTTATCTAGCGCTCATGCATCCCGACCTCCTCAGTTCCTTCTCTACCATAGAGTCCTTTCTGTGAACTGCAAAACAAAGGGGGATGGGGAGAGGGAGGGTAATGGAGCACCGACAGGGAAACACATCTCAAAGAACCTCAGTTACTGCACCAGGTAAGTAACCCTCTCTCCTTTGAGTGCTGTCTCTATGGGAGCAGTACCCCATTATGGAAGGATGGGTTTCGGAGTTGACTGTACAGTTGAGGCTAGTACCGTAAGGCCAAGTATCATATCTGTCTCTGAACTCTGAGTTATTGCATAGTGGTTTGTGAATGTGTGTATGGAAGCCCAAGTAGCAGCTTAGTATAGTTCTCCGATTGGAACGTTATGTAAGAATAGGCTCTGATCCCTGTCGGGGGTTCTATATTTTGTTATTGGTAACATAAATGGATGCAATTTGAAATCCATTTTGATAGTCTTTGTTTCGAAATGGCTGCGCCCTTCGATCGTTCAGTGCTGGAAATTAAGAGTCTCTGTGACTTACAGAAAGGTTTTATCTAGGTAGAATGCTAGTGCTCTTCTAACATCTAGAGTGTGGAGATTCCTGTGTAGACCCATGTGGCTTAGTGTAAAACGTAGGTAGATGGATAGGTTGATTGAGATGGAATGATGAATTCGATACAAATTTAGGCTGTGGTCGCATAGTCACTTTGTCTTTAAAGAATATGGCGTAAGGAGGATGGACCATGAGGGCCCCAATTTCACCCACTCCACGTGCTGAAGTGATCATAACCAGGAACGCTACCTTCATTGATAAATGTAGTAGAGAACAGGTAGCAAGTGGTTTGAAAGGGGCTCTGGTAAGGCCTCTGAGGTCTAGTTTTAGGTCCCATGCTGGTGTAGGGTTGCAGACTTCAGGTACATGTTCTGAATACCTGCGAGGAAGCATTTTGTAATCAGATGGTTTTCAGCCTTCGTGCATCTATCTTGTTGTGAAAAGTAGCTATGGTTGTGAGGTGCACCTTAAGTGAACTAATAGATAGCCCCATGTGTTTCTAATGCAACATGTACTCCTAAATCGAATGTATTGGCGCTGTAAGTGCCGGTATGTGTCTGTCGTGACACCACGAGAAGAACCTCTTTCATTTATGGAGGTAAATGGTATACATGGTAAGTTTCCTGCTGTTTAGCAGCACCTTTTTAGCCTCTTCCAAATAGGTTAATTCGTCGTGATGGAGCCATGGAGGAGCCATGCCTTCAGGTGGAGTTTTCGTAGATTCGGGTGAAGAACGTGACCCTCGTCCTGAGAGAAAAGATCCTGACAGAGAGGAAGGGTGTACGGGGTGCAAAGCGCCATGCTGTTCAGGTATCTCGTGTATCACTCTGGATAATAACGGTATCGGTGGGAATGCATAAAGGATGGGCGTGTTCCATCGGATGACAAAGGCATATCCTAGGAATTACGGTCCTAGTCCTGCTCGTGAGCAAAACCTTGGACATTTGCGGTTTTGTGATGTTGCGAACAGATCAATATGTGGTGACCCCCACCTGCGGAATATGCGTTGTGCGATGTTGTTGTTCAGTTCCCATTTATGTTCTTGGGAAAACTGTCTGCTCAACTTGTCTGCCATCATGCCTGGGAGGTACGACACAGTAATGGTAATATTGTGGATAATGCCCCAGTTCTATAATGTTATGGCTTCTGTGCACAGGGAACGAGATCGAGCGCCTCCCTGTCTGTTTATGTAGAACATACAGGCTACGTTGTCTGTCATTACTCTTACTGATTTGTTTATCATCGGTAGGAAATGTTGGCACATGTTTTGAACTGCTCGTAATTCGAGTAGATTGATGTGTAATAACGACTCTGCAGGAGACCATTTCCCTTGGATTGTGTGTTGGTTCAAGTGTGCACCCAATCCAATCAGTGAGGCATCTGTAGTGATCAGGATAGATGCTGGGTCTTGGTGAAATGGGACTCCGCACACACACTGCGTGGGTTTAGCCACCATTGTAGTGATTGTATGACTTTTGGTGGTGGTGACAGGAGTCTGTTTAGACTGTGCTTGCATGGTACATAGACTGTGCTCAGCCATCCCTGGAGACAGCGCATGTGTAGTCATGCGTGCTTGACCACAAAGATAGAGGCTGCCATGTGTCCTAATAGTTATAGGCAAGTGCGTGCAGAGCCCCTTAGACTGATTGTGACTACCAATAGGAGAGTGGTCATTGTGGAGAATCTGGTCATTAGTAACGAAGCTTTGGCTTCTATCGAGTCTAGGTAAGCTCCGATGAATTCTAGTTGTTGAACTGGAAGTAGAGTAGATTTCTTCTGATTTATTTGTAACCTTCAGGTATGGAAAAGTGTCTGCTTGAGTGCAACCCTTCAAGAGACAATCATCCAAGTATGGGAACATCATAATTCCTTGTCTGTGTAGGTGTGCTGCTACTATGGCCAGGGTTTTGGTAAAGACTCTCTGAACTGTCAAGAGTCCGAATGGTAACACTCTGTATTGGAAGTGGTCTCTCCCTACTGCGAACCGTAGGAATTGTCTGTGTGCAGGGTGTATAGTGATATGAAAATATGCATCTTGTAGGTTGAGGGATGAAAACCAGTCCCCTTCTTCCAGCACTGGAATTATTGACGTCAGCGTGACCATCCTGAATTTGTGGGTACGTACAAATCTGTTGAGTTTTCGGAGATCTAAAATGGGTCTCCATCCTCCATGTTTCTTTTGAGTAAAGAAGTAGTGGGAATAGAACCCCTTCCCCCTGTGTTGTACTAGAACATGTCCCACAGTACCTAGCTGTACAAGACAGTTTACTTCTTGTCGTAGAAGATGCTTGTGAGAAGGGTCCCTAAAGAGGGACGGGGAAGACAGATGGGTAGGCGGGATGGAGATGAAGGGGATGATATACCTAGAATGTCCTATCTCCACTACCCAGTGATCTGTGGTGATGGATGCCCACGCTTGGTAAAATGGCCATAGTCGGTGGCCAAACATCTGGGTAGGTTGTGTAATATACACTAGTTGTCGGGGGAGGTTGATCAGACCTTCGACCAAATCTTCAAAATTGCCTCTTGGCTGGTGGTGCCTGTGACACAGTCGACTGGGGCTGAGGTGGTCAGAACCTGGAGGGGGACAGTAGCACAACACCCAATGCATGACCACAGAAGTTGCCATCAAGAAGGACGTTCTATCTGCTGCATCAACTGAGGCTTGAAGGGATGATCTGGCTAGCAATTTACCCTCAATGAGTGCTTGGAATTGCAGCCTATCTTTTTGTGGGAATTAGTGAATTCCTCAAACTTAGTATAATTAATAAAATCATATTCTGACAGTAAGGTTTGGTAATTTGCTATGCGAAACTGTACACTCAAAGTAAATATTTTTCTTCCAAAAAGGTCTAAGTATTTAGCTTCCTTATCAGAGGGGGTAGACACTGTCTACTTCTTTCAGTAACAGCTTGTACTACTAATGAATTCAGAGCAGGGCATATAAATAAAAATTCTGCCCTTTAGATGGCACAAAGTACTTCTCCATTCTTTTTGGAGTGGGGGCACAAGTGGCTGGAGTGTGCCAGATGGTCTTGGCTGATTTTAAGATGGCTTCATTAATGGTACCAGTTTCTGGAAAAATGTCCAGTAATTTATGAGGAATGGAATGCATCTGCAATCCTCCTCAGTAAATCTTCAAGTTGCCTGTTACCACTAGGCAGTGATGGTGAGGCTAGTACAATTATCACATCTGGAGATGAAGATGACAATCTCATCAGGGCTGGTGGTTCTCCCTGATCTAGTTCCTCCTCTTCCTCCACTAGTTCTTGAGGAGGTTCGAGATCTTCTCTGCGAACGAAGGGTTGTTTGGCTTCCCAATGGGATCATCTGGATTCAAGATATTGCATGTATGGATCCGATGGTCTCCAGTAATGCCAATTTGAGGGGTATGGAAACCTGAACTTTACTCAAAAGAAAGACTTTCCAGAAGCAGTGGCAGTTTCGAATTCTATGGATGGTGCTGTCAGTGCAAGAGGCCTTATTATGCCCCAACTGGTAGACTGTACTGGTGAGTGGCTCTCCCTATCTTGCATGCTCTGGACCAATGGTGTGGAGACCTTCCTGGTCAGAACAGGTTCCAACAGAATTGGGGATTCCAAGTCCATATAGATGGACATGTCCTTGGGGTCCTCGTATGTATCCCCTGATGCAAGTGAACAGACTGGCTTGTCTTTCTGTGCGGTGCCATCTCATTGCTGTCTTCAGTACCAACAACTCCTTTTCATGGTGCATTGGTACCATCAAAGTAAGAGAAATCTACTTTTGTTATTCCCTCATCTGTATTGGGGACAGTCCAGCTCCTGCACTTAGCATTGGTTATGGGGCGCTTCTGCCCTTCAGAGCCAGGAGAATGGTACCGTGCTCCTTGTGAGCTTCTGAAACTCCCTACAGGGGTGTAGAGTCTGTCCTAACTTGGAGGTTATTGAAGAATAGGGATGGAAATATTGTTTAAAAGAGTACCAATTTAAACTATTAAAATTATATCAGTTAACCGTTTAATTGTTAACAATTCACAATCTACCCCTGGCTTGGGGGGCGGCACCCTGCTGTCTCTCCTTGGAAGTGGAGTACTGTGGGCTGGGGGATCGTTTGCGTGCGCATGGCTGAGCGCTGTGCACCTTGCTCTGATCCCAGTTACTAGGTGCTGCCTAGTGCGGCTAGTTTGGCAGATCACTGCCAGGAGAGCAGCAGTGTCAGGGCAGATCCAAATGTTCCGGCAGATCCAGTGGTTCCTGGGCAGACCCACCACTGCAGCCAGCTGCAAGAGAAGCAGAGCCAGGCGGGGGGAGGGGGTTGCAGGGCTGCCCCCAGCAGTGCCCTCTCTGCCGGGCATGGGCTGATCCAGCGGTGCCCCGAGCTGCGAGAATGCTGCAAGCTTCAGTGCCCTCCTCCCCCCAGGTATTGCTGTGGCGTTTTTAATGTGCACATTAGGTATTACAATGTCACAAAATTATTTTATCAATCTTACTCCTGGGGGAATTCTGCACCACTGCGCAATGCAGAATATTGCAGAAATTAATGTTGTGCGCGCAGAATTTCCTTTCATCCACAGAAATGGGCTGCAGTGCTGTAGAGGCACTTGAGGTGGTCATCGCTGACCAGGAAGGCCTGAGGGCAGGACACGCAGTTTTAGAATCTGCAGATCTTGGTAATAACTAGGCACTCCATGGAGAGGTGTGGAGGGGGAAGGGTTCAGGTAGGTAGAGACCCACCAAACCCTATTAAGAACTATGTGAACTATAAAAAATATAAACTACATTTTAAACTATTTACTGTTAATTACAGTTAGATGCAGAACCTAGCTAATGAAGAGGTTCCACCTCAGACCACAGGCAGCAGAAAAGAACTGGAGAGCTGGTCAGTCTTGCACTGCCCCTTTTGCCCTCAGTTTGGAACATAAAGAGAAAGGGGTAGGTGTGGACCTAAGGATATGGTTAGCAAGAATCTTCTGATCTCAATTATATGGAGCACATACCACCACCACCCATCCCATGGAATACACATAAGGACCATAACTCAAAAAGGAAAGTAAATTTTCCCCTTACCAAAAAACCCCCAAAACAACAGTGGGATGTCCCAGTTCACCAACAAACAATCTGGAAATGAGGGTATATAGGAAGATAAAATTATCTTCAAATATTTTATATAAGACAGACTATAGAAGACGAAAGAAATCCCGAGAGGAACCTAGCAAAGACAGATGAATAGGCAGCACCTTTACTGTTGACTAATGAAAGTGAGTGCACATCAGAAGGAACTATTTCTACATATTGGTGGCTTTTAAAATTACCTCTAACCTCTCTGGAACAAGACCGTTGTGTTATTCTGGATACAGATCTGTTGCATCTTACACGCATTTAACATGCGTGATTTCAGCTTTACGCGGTCGGCAAAAACAAAAAAAGGGAACAACAACAATTTTAATATTGTACCTGTAATGCGGGCAATTTCGCCCGCCATTCAACTCAATGTAATTTTGACTATACGCGGTTTTCGCTTTACGCGCTAACTGCGGAACGGAACCCCAACGTAAGATGAGACTCGCCTGTACCCGGATGAAAATATCTGCTTTTTTAACTGCCCCTGTGCATTGAGCACTCTCATATTTACTAATGCAATTAGATAAGTCAATGTTGGCACAATATTCCAGGTAAGGGTGTAAATTCACTGTATTTCAGAGATACAGAAGAAATAAATGAGATCCAAAAAGAGGTGATAAAGATTAGAGGCATGGATAGAGATTGAAAAGACTGGGTCTGTTTAATTTATAGAGGAAACAAATTAAAAAGCGATGGCAGAGATACACAAAATAATGAATGTTAAATACGCAATCAAACAGACCTATTTAAACAGACCTCTCATAACAGACCTCTCATAACAGAACAAGGGGACGTGATAAAAGGTTTCAAGTTTTAAAAAAACAGATAACATTTTTCCACAAAAAACATGATTAATCTATGGAACTTGTTTGCCCAAGGTATCTTTGAAACTTAGTCTTTTCTCCAAGACTAAACTCAAAAGGATGAGCTGGACCATTGTTTCTCCATGTCCAGAGTCCTCTCCTATTAAGTCTTGCAAGGGTCAATCCTGTACTCTATCTTATTCAATACTTGTCTGAAGTTGCTGGTTAGACATATGGGCTGAGGTGTAGAGCTGGTATTGTTTGTGTATTGCTGACCTCTCCCTTGCCTCAGATGTCAACATTACTATTTGGCAGCTGTCCAATTACCTGGATGAGGAGCAGCTGGCTGAAACTAAACCCGAACAAGAGAGAAAAGAGAAGATGTTTGGAGAAGGCAAGGTCTTGAGACATCTTCCTTGGTCAAATGCATCTGCCTGAAGATTGCAGAGTCAGTGAATAGCATTGGGGTACTCTTGGCTATCCATGATTGTGAAAGACACCCATGTTCTCTCGCAGCTGGCCAGAACACTGTGCCCTATCCTATCAAACTGATCTGGTCACAATAATCATGTTTTCATGACTTCCAAATTAGATTATTGCAAATCCTACCTATAAATAAAGGCAAACAGCCTAAGAGCTTCAACTGGTAAGAGAAAGAGCCCATCTGCTCAGCAACTGACACTATGATCACAGCACCTCTGGGTTCCACTCATTACACTAGCTCCAATGAATACAAAATCCAATTCAAAACGTCGCATTCTTAATATCAGCAGCTCCTCACAGGCCTGACCCTAGTTCCTCAAGAAACTGCATCTCTCCCCATGACCATGACCTCTAGCAAATTGTCTATGAACAGGAGGAGAACTGAAAGCACGAGAGAAAACTTTGTCATGAGATGGACTTAGACCATGGAATTATTTCCTACAAGCAGAATTAACACTACCCTCTGAGCTTTCAGAACCAAATACAACACACACTGCTTTAATCTTAGCTATCCCCAGCCCACCCTCATACGTTAAAAAAAAAAAAAAAAAAAACCTGCCATGTTTCAAGCTACTCTTTACAGTTGCAGAAAATAGAGGTTTTTTTCCCCCTCAAACAAAACTTGGGGGGGGGGGAGGGTGAGATGAGACACTATGGTGAGATGAGTCAAATACATATACAGTAAGATCTTAAAAATGAATTAGATATGTAAAAAGGATGAGAACAGACATGGCTGCATTAGATGACAAGCAATTAAAGATGAAAAATTCCTCTTGCTTCAGCATACAAATCAATTCTAAACTGAGTTTGGCAGAAACTTCTCATAGGGCACATTATTCCAGAGTTGTTCACTATGAAGTTTCTTGCACTTCTCTGAAGCATCTGGGAACGGACTGATCACTTTCAGACTGCATACTGGGCTAGACAGACCACTGGTCTGATATAGCACAGCAATTATGTTCCAGCATCAAGTATTGTTTTTATGAAAAATTTATTCAGTACCGTAAAGGCAAGCTCCTCAGTGGACTCCCGGTACCTTTTGAAAACTAAAGTATTTCAGTTTCAGGATTGCTAATTCACAATCAATTAAGTGAAACAAAATAAAAACCACAGACATTTAGGCTCCCCACCCCCCAAAAAAATAATCTAATTGCAACCATTGATTTAATAAGGTATATTTATCATCATTATTCCTCAAATATACCATTTGCAAACATTAACTGAAGTACAGTAGACTGACCAGATGTTCGCAAAAGCACATGGACAGTAACAATGTGGGTTTTTGAAGCACTGTGAGGCCCAAAGTAAGTATTTTCTTGAGAAACTTCTTCATATTTAATACATATGTCAAGATAATGTTATGGTTTTTTAAATGCAGAGTGTCAGGAAATACAAAGCTACCTGATAGAACCAGTAATAAATTTGATTGTGCAAGAAACAAAATCTCAACTACAAAATAACATTACTGTATTTCACTGCAAAAAAAAATCCCACAAAAATGCTAAGAATATTTTAAAAGATTGAAACCAACACCTATTTTTAAAAGATCATTGTCAAACAGCACCTTTGGAATTGGCCACCCAGGGCCTAGACTAAAAACTGCCCAATGTGCTAAGCACCCTGAGATGGACTCAAAAGCATGCTTGGAAGGGGTAGGGGAAGAAAAGGAAGAACAAAAAGCAAAGGGCAGGCAGAGAAGGATACCATGGGAATCATGTGGAGAGGATCAGAAGGCTGCACACTCTAAAGAGCTAAGTAATGTATGCATAGTGGTTCTTTTTAAAAAGCTAATGTCATAACATGTTAAACATATAGTCGGTTAAGTAAAAAGTGCTCTCAAGTTTAAATTCTGATCATGAATGACAGCAACTCTGCTTAGAGAACCATTGGAAAGGACTCTAAATTGCTTCAAAATGAAGCCATGTAAACTTGACAAATTTGAATGCCACGTTTACAATATGAAGTATTGCAGCAAACTAATTTTCAACAGTAAGTAGTTATAATCCAGGCTGATGCTGCCCCTTTACAGCAGCAAAAGATCAGTTCTTTGTAGGAACAAACCTAGCATGGCCTAATGGTATTTGTGACAGAGCCAAAAATCAATTAAATCAATGGGAAGACTTCCATTGGGTTTGGATCTGACCCTTTAATAGCACATCCTGTAAAAAGTTCTAATCCTCATGATTTAAATACTGACTGCTGGAGTCACAATTTGTATAATCTCAATGTGTAATTTTCCTCAAATTACCACAAAGTCAATACCACTCACAATTTAGCACACACTAAACTCTTGACCAAAGTAGTTTGTCATACTTCATCTCTCTCTAAAAACAAGATATTGATTTCATGAAGCACAAGAAGCTGCTCAGACCTGCATACAAAAGCTGTTTTGGAAGCAAAGAGGAAGTCTAATATAAATACTGGTATTGCCAGATTAACCAAAACATTTGTCACTATGGAAATACAATATCTATTCACAAAGAAGGAAAATAAGACACAGTGTGTGCTACATATTTACAGCACAGTTGAGCTAGATAGACACCCAATGCATCACTTAATTAAAAGGGTCAGGTTACACAGACATTTAGACTGTTTACAAATATAATTCTTAAAAACTAGTTACTATGCAACTAGTAAGATTCATGCTTGAGGCAACTCCAGAGCAAAAATCCAGCAAAAATGTGCTGGGCAATCTAAGCTGAAGTTGATTCAATATTATGAAACTTGATATAAATTTGTACTTTGAGAGAGATATACCAGGATAGGTTTTTAAAAAATAAGCATTGCGTTATATTACCAAGTGTTCAGACAAGCTCCAAGTTGGATTCTCCTCATTTTCCCTTTCTTCAAAGTCTTACTTTGAAGTCTTAACAGGGAATTCTTGAAAAGCAAGTGAATTTACTGTTGAAAATACAGTAACAAGGGGACAAACCAAGAGAAAGTGATCGTTCAGGGCACCATGTGATTAAGAGAGGGGGTAACTGTGATGACTAAAGTTAGAAAGGAATGGATTGGGGGTGGGGGAGAATACTAGGTAAGAAATAAAGACATCCACACTCCAACATGACAAAGAACGTGTTTAAAAGCAAACTAATTTTTAGTCTACAGTTCATGTTTTATCACACAATCTTCATAATAAAAATCCTACTTCAAACTGAAAATCATTTTCTCTGAAACAACACATAACTAAAAAGCCCAAGGTCACTTCTTCACACTACCACCATCATTAGCATTATTTAAATTGGCACACATCCTGGCTTACAGAAAGGAAACAAAAAAGTCTTAGTAATTGCAAATGAAGCAAGAACGCTTTACATCATATGTTTACCCACATTTTGGGTTGTCATGGGTTCTGCTAGGGAGCAGCAGAGAATCTGACATTACTTTAAGTAATCTTTTCTCAAAGTGATCTGCAAAACCTCCTGTCACTACTGTGGGTGCAGTATTAATAGTGACTTCTATGAGCATATTCATCTTTTAGAAAGCTTAAAAAGAGATTGTCTGAAAGGAACGGAACTGCATAAAATTAGCTATAGAATTAATTCATCACAAGTGCTATTTGTCTGGTGTGCATTTCCTCCCACACCACACTTTTTCTGTTGTTACGGGTAAGAGAGAAGACTGTTTTTAGCAAGAAGGTTTTAATCTCAGAATTTCTTTTCAAGGGATGGGTCCAATTGCCAGCAACTTCTCTCTCCATTCCCGTCTCTGTCCATCACATCCCCAGAATCTGTTCCATACCTGTTATATTTGTATGAAGAAGGTCTCAGATAACTGAGGCATAAGACAAAAATGTGGCAAACATACAGCGTATGTTCTAGTTACAAATTCTTATTGCTGGGGGGGTGGGGGGGGAGACGGACAACAAGCATCCAGTATCACAGACCAAGAACTGAGACTCACAACGTTAAGATAGATTAAGTTCATTATACAGCTGGGTACTATCATGAAAGCATGTGTCAGTCTGCACATGAAGTCACATCTCTACATTTGAAATGTCCAGAGTGTGAAACCAAGTTTCCTTATTATGCTGTTCCACCTGCTCAGTGCTTCTTTAGAGCCTGTTATTCTCAGTTCATGATAACTGAGACTCAGTATGTCCTTTTTATTCAAAAGAAAAAGTGAACTGAGGGAATCAATAGAACTTTACTTTAGAGTCCCATATGTCTTCAATCTTTTGTCAGGGAAAACCTATTCTGAGGGCAATTGAAAGAACTAAAACAAACTGCCTTTCTGATGAGAAAGCAGCACAGTGTCAGGTGGACACTACTTGACCAATTTGAGAAGCCAGAACAGTTTTTGACATTAGCAGATGATGAGCTTTGATCTGGTGCATGGCAAGTTCCAGGCCACTTAACAAAAACGTCAAACTTAAGAATTGTATAAGTTTGCCTAGAAATGTAATAAGCATATTATTGTCTGCAAAAGTACTATTAGTCTGACGGCTACACTCCTCTCTTCCTCGCAGAAAGATTAGGATCCATGTAAATCAACACTGCAAGTCAGCACCTTTAAAAGGAACTTTAGACAAAATAAGAAAGCAAACCTGTAGGAAAATTAAGGTTGAGGTTTCCTTTTTGGATATGCTTTTGGCTTCACAATATAGAATGGGCTCGTGACAAAAATCTAAACAGTAAGTATTCAGACCTGTAATAGCTATAAAACCATTTAACATCTCTACAAAGAAATCTTATTAAAAAGCATATTGCTCCCCATTTTACAATGGAATTTCTATTACAATGGTCTTAATTGCAACAGGTAGTAGACTCATGTTACGCCACTTGAGGTAGCCTACCTCCAGTGAGAGCAACCATACTTCAAAACACTGTCACACTATCACTGAAGCTACAGAGGTCTGATTACCAGCACAGAACAATTTGATTAGCAGATAAGTTGTAACTCATCCTGCTGCATCCCCACTGCATTACTAGTTTCAGCAGCAGCATCACTGGAGCTTTAACTCACCACCCCCAAATCTGAGGGTGTCTCTCCACCAGATGGGTATAATGGTATGCAACTAAAAGTTCCCCAGTATTCATTAATATAGCTCCATTTCAAAAAGTCCTACTTTAATGCACAGTAAATAATTTTTTCTGCACACCAGCAACGATCACACGGGCCAGTTAATGCTCGACAAGCTAGTGTGCACTAGAATTTAAACCCCTCTGGTGTGGACTAATGCACTGCATAGATAAGCCCAAAGATGCCACCTAACTCAAACTAGAGATTTTTATGTGTGGATGGGAGTGGAGGTTAGGGACAAAACTTAATTATATCTTGAGCTAACAATACAGCCATAAATGTGTCCATGATTTCAAGTAAAAGACCTGTTGCATGCTAGTGTAATTTTATAAAAAGAACAAAAACTGCCACTAGCATTCCAATCAAGGGAATACAAAAAAGATTAGGAGTTTCTATAAAGTCTGCAATGCAGTTCTACCTCCTATATCAGCTCAAGTAGTTTTAAAATGGCAGAAAACATCTGAACATAAAAATTTGCTTTCAAAGTCAACAGTACTGATATTTGAACAGTACTTGCAATATGGAAAGCTTCACATTAGTAAAATCATTCTCATTCTTGAACTTCTCCAATCTGTGTGTTGAAGGAGGCAGCACAAAAACAAATAAGAACTCTTTTGGTATTTCTTCCTGAGCTAGTCTTATTCCAGCTTGTGCTGTATTTGGTCAAGGTGGGATTGCTGCCTGACCCAGTAGCTGAACAATCTTTTGAAACACATAAATCTAATGTATTCCTCCTTCAAAAAAACAGGGATTAAAATAAACACAACATGTTTGTGTGCACAAGGGATGCTTTTTGCCTGAAAAATAAGATTGCTATTCATCTGCAGAATTATTGTTAGACACATTAACAAGTGTTATAAAAAACCCATACTCTTAAGTCATTAAGAAAAATAAGCATTCAATTTCAGAGCGAAAGCACCTTTTATGAACTGACACAGATGAAATTTAGCATGCTTTATCATCAGTTTTTAATAACAATATGGTGGCAAATGGCAAAGAGCCTTTTAATTTCACTACATTTGTTTTGCAACAGTGAGCAAAAATTCCCTCTTTATGAATATGCTAGTGTTGAATCCAGGATCCAACAATTTAAGTTTTTCCACTACTTTAAAAAAAAAATCTTCAGAATTAAGCTAAGAAATTAAATCTACAAACTCAAGTATATGATCTCTTTATATTATGAGGAAAAAGGATCTCAGAGACTTTTGTGGTGTTGAAAAGGGGACAGTATGAACCAAAATTTCTGCAGACTATTGCAGAACAAAAAAGCCAAAAAGGCATTATTAGTTTTAACTTGATCAGTTAATGAAAATCGCAAGTATAGAGTCACGGCAGTCATGGAAAAAAATGTCTTAAAGTACAGCTTTGATCAGTAAATGACTATGTAAAAAGACATCTTGTTGAGATTTGCTTGTCCTAATTATACAATACAAAGTTTATTGCAGTACTTTCCCCACCCGTCCCCCCCATTAACAGGGCAAAGGTATGAAGCCCCATTAACCTTAAATTAACAATTTTTTTATGCCAGGATGGATCATCATATAGTCTGATCTTCCTGTATAACACAGGCTAAAGAACTTCACCCAGTAACTCCAGCATCACAAGCCCTTATCTCATGGTTGAACTAAAGTGTGCTTTCTGGAAAGACACCCGATTTTGATTTTAAGATGGACAATCCAGCACATTCCTTGTTAAACTATTCCAATGGTTAATTACGGTTGCTTAAAATTTGTCCATTATCTCTAGCCCAAATTTACATAGGGTCAACCGCCAGTTGCTGGATCTTATTATACCTTTCTTTGCTACATTAAAGAGACCTATATAGAAACCTTCTCCTTATATAGATATTGATGTCTGTTATATTTTGCTGATATTCTGATTAATTAGATTTGTTAAAATGCCAAAGTTAACTTGAAGTCTAGACAATTTTTAAGAGTTTTAAAAAAGTAGTTAACAGCAACTATACTTGTTCCTGAGTCACAATCATCTCTATTTTGCCCCCCTCCAAACGAAGTGTTTCTTTTCCCTATTGCTGTGTGAAAGACCCAGGCAAACAAAAGGATTACTGACTATACAGGAACAAATGTGTCATTGACTACACAGAGTGCTGTCAAATGAAGCCAACTAAAAAAAAAAAAAGAGAGAAAGTAACTTCTCTCTCTAATCTCTTTCAGTGACAGTCATCATATATGATCAACACCCTGATGTGGTAAAACTTTCAGACAGAAGTGTTATTTTTAATATGAGTGTCTCCAAATTCAAAATGCAAAATGTATGTGTACACTGAGGAAGCTTAATATAAAAAGAGCTGAGCCACAAACATGGAACACAATTCAAGAGTCACTTTCCAGAACAAAACTTTTCATAACTTATTTTCTTTTTGAGGAGTGGTGAAAATCCCACGCTGAGAGAAAAGCATAATTGGAAAAAAAAAAAAAAAAAAAACCTGCCTTCGCCACCCTGCTCTAACCATTTGTTTCCCTTAAATAGTCTTTTTTCCCTTGTGTCACATTTGACCTAGTTCAGGTAACACCACCACCACCACCACACACACACACGCACGCAAAGGTAAATTAAGGAGAAGTGTTTTGCATTGGCTCTTGTTTGGGGGGACACAGGAACGGCGAGCGGCTCCCGTGCAGACAGCGCCCAACACGACTTGCCCTTGACCACACTGACCAGAGCCAATCGCGGCGCCAGCGGGAGCGCCCCCATACCGGGCTGCGTGGAGCATTTTCCCACCTGCGCCCAGGCCAGTGACACCGATCAGGGGAGAGTCGGCAGAGCCCCAGCACCGCCGCGCGGGCGAGCGCTGCACCGAGCGTCCGGCGCGGGCAGAGCGGAGTCGGGGGGTGCACCAGCACCGGAGCCCACCGGGACCGTCTCACCCCTTCCCCGGGGGTGTTGGGGGAGAGAAGCTGCCTGACAGACCGGGCTGGGGGCTCCGCGGACCGGGCTGCCCCCGTAACTGGGAAGGGGTTTGGTCGGCCCGTCGCTTACCTGCCGAGCTCCCTGCCGGGGCTGAGGCTGTAGCGCTCCTGGAAGGGCTCGGTGCGGATCGCGGTGCGGATCTCGCTCAGGAAGCCGCCCCGCCGGCGGCCCCGGCCACAGGGTGGTTGCGACGGTGGCGCCCGGCTCCCGCGGGAGCGGCCCGGCGGGGGCTTCTCCTCGGGGCTCATGGCGGGGAGCGGGGGCACGAGCGCAGCCCTTGTCCGTGCGGGTAACCGTCGAGGCGCGAGCCAGCAGCACCCGAGCCGGAGAGCCGAGCGGGCAGCTGTGCAGGCAGCCAGCCGTGCCACACGCGCCACTCCGAAAGGAGGGGGCGGGGCGGGGCGAAACCCCGCCCCTCACTGCCTCACCTTTGCCAGAGGGGGCGTGGCTGCCGCGACGCCAAAAAAAGCGGCAGGGCTGAAGTGGCGGTTGGCGGCGCCACCTGCCGGGCCCCGCACGCGCCGCCTCGGCTCATGGTGGGTTGTGTGTGCGCGCGTGCGAGTGCCCAGCCTGGAGGACAGCCACCTGCCTGAGCCCAGGCTGGCAGCTCGCCCTGGGCTCCTGCCCGCACCTGCTGGGCTCATCCCGTTCACGCAGGGGACCACAACGAAAGCAAACGAGAGTGCTGCGTTTCTCCCAAGCAGCCTCCTCCCGTTCCTGCACAAGCTGCCTCGCCTCCCTGACACAGCAGCACCTGAACTAAGGAGATGCAGTGGCAGCCTGGCTAACTGCACCTGTTAAAAGTCCTGGCGTCCTCTCCCGCCCCTCATAGCCACATCCCCAAATCCTCAACTGACTAAAACATCACAAAGCTGAAAACTATAATAAAATTCAGGTTCGTATTGTCTTCTGCTTTTTGATACTTTAGCCTTCATGGTTGCTGAGAAAGGCTTGAAAACATGAAGCCTAGAAATCACCCGACTCCAGGAGCTGAGGCTTTAAGTAAAGCACCAAATATTGCAAGACTAGGGATAAAATCAAGAGGCTGGTGACGCTGGAAATGTTGCTCCATGCTGAGCACTCCAGGCTGTGTGTGTAATGTGTATACCTATGGAATGTGCACTCATGTGTGTGTGTTTATAAAAAACAGGGCTTGTGTCCTGGCCAAAAATATCAAGCCAGAACTGTGTTGAAAATAAATAAGCCAGCCCATTCCTCTTTGCATGATAACATTGTTAAGAACGGTAATGCAGCAACATAATGCTTGCTATAAGTGAGGGTCAAACTGTGGTCAATAGGCCAAATACAGCCCATGCAGTTCTTTAATGCTACTCTAATATAAAGAAGCAGCTCACAGCATATGTGGATTCTAGCACTCACTGTGGCCTGCTTGCTTGGATTAAGGCAGAATATCACATTATTACTACTCAATATTAATTGTATTACAGTAGCACCTACAGATATTACTTAAACTGTACAAATGCATAATAGGAAACAGGGCCCCAAAAAGCTTATAGACTAAATAGACAAGCCATCTCCCATCTTCCTTGGATGCCAGTTTGACCGGGGCAGCAGAGCTACCTCAGTCAGCTTTTTGCTGGTGGAGAGATATCCTGCACAGGCATAAAGTGGACTTGACGAACTGGAGTATGTGTTCCAGCAGAAACAAAAGGGGACCAGAGATTTTTAAAAAATATATTAGAATCATGGAAAGACTTCCATACACTGAGTGACTGAAAACATTAGGACTGTTTAAAAAGATGTGATACAGATACAGCAAACTGACTAGTATAGGCAATTTGAGTGCTTCTACTTAGCCTCACAGTACAAAGACAAGGGTACAGCCAACTATACTGAAAGGCAATACATTACAAGAAATATTAATATTAAATACTTTTTCCTCACGACACAATCCATGATTAACTTGATACAGTCACACATCATTGAAACAAAGAGTTTAACAGGCTTTTTTAAAAGGATTAGATATTGATATGGATAATGAAAACATATATAGTTACATTAAATAGGATAAAAAATATAGGGATTATGAACCTTCTTCCAGCCATTAGCAAACCACTGACTTCTGGGGTTAGGCAAATATTTTTGCTATGACCAGGTTATTCCATAATCATTCATTATGGGTTTCTTGCACTTTCCTGTGATGCTTTTGGTTACTGTATATTGTAGGACACTGGACTAGAAGGACTACTGGACTGATCTGGTAAGGGAATTTCTATGCTCCTAAATATGTTCTAACTTGATAGGGCAGTCCCAGTTCACTGTCTAGTTCTATGGAAACTGGAGTTTTCTCGTGGAGGGAAGTGTGGTTGTCTAGTGGGTAAGAAATAGAGTATGACTGGAAGAAGTTAGAGGAATGGTCATTTTTATCCTACCTAACAACTCCTAAGCGCTACAATTTTGCTTTAGGTACATTTTGAAGAAAAACCTTCTGTGACACGACCATTTAAAATAGACACTGCTAAAGCATTTGTCTCGGTTAAATGCACAAAGACACCCTTTGCTACTGCCTGCCAATATCCAGAGCCTGCAGCAAAAAAGATTAATGAGGTAATGGCCCCACATATAGGAAAGGATTCTAAACCACCCCAGTCATTGATCAATGATGATTCAAGGGTGAGTGAGCAAATTGATGACTGAGTAGTTTTGCAAATGCCAAGTCAGAGTTGCAAAATGAAATCTTTTAAAAATAAATTACAAAAACAACATATAAAATAATTGAAAAGCCACAGAAATCAGAGCTGTGTTAGATACTGACATTTTCAGTGCACATCTTACACAGAATTTTGTGTAAATGGTAATTGGGGCAGAATATTATTATTAAGCAATAAAAACTAGGAGTTAACTATTAGTTAGGAAGTTGTTAAGGTTGAAAGTGCACATTAGGGGTGTTAACTAACATCCAGACAATGTGGTGTTATTTCCCTGGAATACTTCTACCTCAAAAACATGTAGGTCTAGAAATGAACAGTTAATTCTTGCCATATGTTCCCTCTTTACTTATTTTCACCTCAGGCAGGTTGCAGTTTCCTAGAAAACAGGGTCCTACACCATTTAAGGTCCTAAAGATCACAATCAACCCCTTCAATTGCACCCAAAAGCTAATAGGTAGCCAGTGTTGAGCAGGAAAGTACCAGTGTAATATGTTCATTCCACCTAATTTCTGGAGACAAGTGGCTGCATTCTACTCCAGAATATGAAAGCATCAGCTCTTCAATGGTAGAACTAAATAGAGCACATTACAGCACATATGGCCAAGGTGGGCTGCATAGGGCAGACAGGTCCATATTGTTCCTTTTCTACAGAGCGGTAAATTGTATATTCCACCCTGCCTTCCTTGTCCAACATGTCCTTTGCCAGCAGGATCTAGTGTGAGCCATGTTGACACCCTTTGTTCACTATTGATGCAGCAAGTAGAAATTAGAGTTGAATATGTCCCTACTATACTCTTTGATATTCAATTCACTAATATTTATTGTTTATTTCCAAATATCTGTTATTAAATTATATGTGGTATTTTTAGGATAACCAATACCCATGAAACTAGTTAGCCAACTGTGTTTACATACACATCCCAGCATTGTTTTCCATCAGTATCAGTAGATCTGCTATTTAGATTTTGTCTTTCATCCTGAAAGATCTCAAATACTTTACAAATGTAAACAGTTACATACTACACACAATTATCAATTCATCAGTCATTGAAATGCACCCATATTTGGAGTGAAAAACCAGCCCAAAACAGCAGTTGTCCAGTAGTTCACAGAACACCACAAAACAATTCAGAACAGGAAGTGAATACATGTGTTTTCTAAATGGAACTGCAAGGGAAATGTAGGTAAGCAAAATACAATTACCTCAATTGTAATCTGCCCAGAGGAGTAGGGTCAATATTTGTCCTCTCACAAATGCAGTGGGTTCTTTCAGGACTTCTGTTCTATATAGTACAAAACACAGGTGTGTGTTTTTGCTGTATATGCTGTTTTACACAGGTAGTTATGGGGTGCTGGAACAATTTTTATAGTGGGGGGGTGCTGAGAACCATTGAACCAAACTGTAAACCCTGTATATAATGGAAACCCTTCAAGCCGGGGGGGTGCTGCACCACCCCCCACACCGTAGTTCCATCACCTACGTGTTGTTACAGACATTATGATACATACACCAATATATATAGTTTTTCATAGTTTGATTCAGACTGGTTCTTCCAGTTTGGATAAACATTCAGAAAACCTCAGATTTCTTTCATAAACCTCTACAATACATCCTAATGTGTAAATTCCAATTCCTGCCATTCTTTAATGTGTTTATCTCTTTCTCCACCATATGGTAGGAAAGGCCTAAAGAAGGCTGTTTGAAGTTCAATGTTTTAAAGTAACAGAAAGATGGATTTGCTGCATCATTAATCAGAATTACCTGCTGAATAGAAAGGCAGTGAACAGAAGAACCATTTTGTTTAACTGTCTTGTGGACTGACTAAGTCAATTTACCTTCCACTTCACTACACAATAGCTCTAGCAACTGGCATATATTGTAGATGGCTCAGCCATGATGTACTACTATGGAGTATATAACTGCACTGTAGCGCATAAGTGAAATTCACCCTTGTGCAGAGGGCCAGCATAAGGCCTATACACCACTTTAGTCTCACTTAAGTATTAAAAAATAGGACTTATGTGGCATGTAAATGGTGTAGAATAAATAAGCCTTGTGCTGGCCATCCTCAGAGGGGTGAATTTCAGCCTATGTGAACATAGTTTCATCCATTTAGAAGCTAACTAATAGATATATTTAGATTGATCACAGTTACTGCACAGTGAGAAAGTTTGTGTGTGATTCCTCTTTTTTTTTGCCTCTGTGTTAGTCTTTAGCCACATATAATTTAGAGGAGAGCTCTTGTTATGCTCAGTTACACTCAGATAGCATAACAAACAGTCGTTTCTGCTGATATCATTAGTGTCTTATGGTTCAACATTTTTTCCCTTTCAGCGTAGGATGTTCTAGGAATTCATTCTTTTTTATGAGATGTACTTGGCCTGCAAGCAATAGAGAATGAAGTGGAGTGGAGGATAATGCCTCTCGGGCTTTGTTTAGGAGAATGTCCTTTTAGATTTATGTCTGCATGCACCGAAGTGAAAGCCTATTTTTAGTTCTGCCCTTAAGAAGTGGATCAAGCAATGTTGTATAGGTCATAGAATTTGCCTGACTAGATCAGACTACTGGTCCTTCCAGTCTGGTAGACTAATTCTTCAGATGAGGGTATCCTCCTCTTCCCAGTATTGAACATATTCAATTGAACAGTGTGTGAAAGAAATAATTCCTTCTCTGACCAACGTGGTGATCAGTTTATACCTGAAGCATATTTGAGTATCCTTTATTCTAGCATATATAACTCAGCATGTTATTCAGATGTTAATAAAATTCATTCTTTAATCTAGTGATAGTACTGTATGTAACACCATATGTTCTTCTGCAACTGTAAATTCTAATCTGACTACATGCTGTATGCAGAAGTGTTTTCTTTTATTTCTTCTAAATTGATATACTATAGTTATTCTAACCTGAGGTACCTCAGCCATGTACTCTTGAATTCATCTTGTCAACATGTAAGGCCTGAGTCCCAAAGCTCCCACTAAATTCACGTGGAACTGTGGGTGCTCACCACCTCTGAAAATCAGTTCGCATGAGGATGTTGTGGGTTTTTTTTGTTTTGTTTTTTGATGAAATTGAGCTGATTCAGTAGTCTGAGGACAGCAGGGAAACTAGGTTTCTTATCAGCTACAACTGTAGCAATTTCGTCAGTCTTCACATTCGCTTTGCAGTTTAAACAAAGATGCACAGATCGCAGCATTAGGCACATATTTGCATCATTATTGCCAGCTTCCTGAATTACTATTTGACGTGGGTGGAAGCTTTTATCTAAACTGCCACTCATTTGGCACAGTGTTTGAACTGAATAATTTGTGGAACAGGTGACTAAGCTCTCTGTAGGAAGATCTTACGAACATCCTTTCCCGGGACTCTTCCTACACCTGGACATGGATTGCTATTTGCAGCAGTTGTCACCCAGAATCTGAGTGCTGCAAGTAAATGCTACAACAATTGTTTTAATTGTTTGCACTAAATATCTGTTACTAAAAATGTGAGCATGGTTGAATAGGACCACATATAAAAGTCAGTATGCCATCTTAATTCAGAGGAAGCACTTGGAATATCCCATTATAGTATAAGACTGGATGGAAAAATGCTTTCCATTTATATAACTTTATTTATTTTAAGCCTCAAGAGCACGTCTCTTTGAATTTATAGTCACCTAACTTAATGTCCAAAAAGTAATAAAATCTTATTCTTCATAGCTAGGTTGATGGCTTAGCAAGGAATTTTTTCTCCCATATACAACATTACACCATTTGGGAACTATGGGAGGATATCACATTCCTCTGCAACATCAGATATAGATCACAGCCAGATGCAGGATGCTGGATACAATGGAGCATTGGTCCGATCAAGTAAGGCAAATCCTATGGTCCTAAAGATGAACTGCTTTCATCACCAGTTATGAGGCTTATTTTCAAAAGAGAAAGCAGACTGATCAGAAAAGTTGTACTTTTTTCAGTGCTTGTCCTCAGCAGTGTTCTAGAAATACAAACACACTAACAAGTTACAGAGTTGTCAATAAAAGGCCATGTAAGATATACTAAAATCAAATCACAGCTTGTACCCAAAATCTCACAGAAGATTCCAATGCTGCCACTGCTGCATTCCTGAAAAGCTGTTATCCGAGTATGATGGTTTTAGGAAGCATGATAATTTATACTGCTTTAGCTAAAGATTGGTGGTAAATGACTGTAAGGCTTTGAGGACTGAAAAATGAGCAAAAGGAGCTCATCCTTCAAACTTGATCCAGCATTCCCAAGAGTAGTTTGAAGCAAAATTAAATATGACCTTAAAAAAAATTAAAATAATTTATACCAGCAATTCTCAGACTATGAGCTGCAGCCCATTCTTGAAATAGACTGAACTAGTGTGCTCCAATACAGTGTACAATTTAAATTTTTTTTTCATTGCCCCTGCCTCATTTCATTATCAGGGTCACTGTTCAGGGCATCAAACAACTCGTACAAGAGCCTGGAAAAGCAGTTGTTTGTTTTCATGTAATAAAAAGATAAAAGGTCAAGGTGTATCCACAAAGTGCTTGCTTTTCACAAAAACAGAAGAGTGATTTTTTTGTTGGCACTAAGAATTTTCTCACGCAGCTCTAGTGTTTTGTGGCTTAAAGCTATAAAACTTTAGATAAAAATTCCTGCAGTCTAATCCCTCCTATAAGCTGTTATCATGTGAAACCCTAAAACATCAATAATTTGCAAAAATCACTGAAGGCTATTTGCAGTCTTGACGTGCTCTCCAAAGGCTTCTGTTGTATTTAACCTAAACGAGCTGTCACAGAACACTATGGGCCTGATTTTCATTTACATTGAAACCAGAGCAGTGTAGAGACCTTAGTGAAAGTATGGCAGGAGCTCCAGGGCTTTCTCTGTCTAGTTGATGTCATTTACCACAGGCCCAGCAATTGTTAGGAAATCAGCGTTTACCCACTGATCACACAGTGCTATCTAGTAGTCGCATTTTGTCATCATATTTGTCAGCATACTTTCTAAAAAATAAAACAAACTTTTGTACTACCAAGCTGGGGCTGGCCCTAGGATGGTGCTCTTGGAATATGGGGCCCTGTCTGCATACACTCAAGGGCACATGTCTAGGCCATTGAAGCTGCTGCCAACCCCACAGTCATTTCTGTACTTACACTTTTTGGTGCTATGCGTGTGGGGATCTGAGATAATACACAAGCCCTGAGAGACTGTGCAATGCAGACATCAGGCCAGATCCAACGCTGGTGTGTGCAAACACAACTCCTCAAGTCAATGGAGCTCCACCAGGTATGAATTTACCCCATTATAGTAAAATGCATCTTGCACAAAAGAAACTATTGTTAATAAACAGTACACATGATGCCATAACAAAGTGATTTTATTGACATTCCTGTATAGTGATATGATTGAATAGAAAGCGCAGCCTGAGTATCATGTGACATTTTCCTGTCAATATAAGCAAAATCAGTCCAATAACGAGGACTTTTACTGCCATTGACTTGTATGAAGTCTTTAACAAAACAATAATAGACATTTCTTTTAGATAAATTGGAAGCTGCAGGGAATTTGGCTAATGGTACAATATTTACTATACCTAGTACCTACTATCTACAGGCATCTGTTTGTCTTCTAGAACAAAGGGACTACATGACTCATTAGGGAGAACGTAACAATCCAATTTTTTGGATCTTGTTATAGCTGGAAAACCTATCCCAGATTTGTAGTATATTGCAGTCATTTTTAATAACAAACTCCGAGGTACAGCAATAATAATAATAAGCACCACATTTGTTGTAGAAAGGTTTGTTGGTCTGCATGTGAGTGAAAGTGTTTAATCTTCACTGGGAAGCCCTGTTCATGTTGCTATGAAGACAGGCTGAACATTCATGATTTTAACATAAATTAATCAAAGAATTCTAAAGCCAAATTCATCCTGCTGGAACCCCATCTATATCAGCAGGATTAACACCAGGGATGAATTTAACCTGCCAGGTAATATCTAAGTATTCAAGTATATATACATATGAAAATAATGAAAACTTTTTTTATTTTTTACTCAAAGGTCTTAGCTGACTCCTCCAAATTATGACCTTTTCTCTACTCCCTACCCCACCTGGTGTGATGATTTCAATCTCCAACTTTTTCCAACTGAGGCTATGTCAAACATTTGTTACGATGAAACCTAAAAAAACAAAACAGTCTGGGTTTCAGTTTAGGTTGCAAATTCACAATTCGACCACAGTTCATTGAAATTTCATATGCACTTGACCAAACTGGGGAACATTTATATTTTCTCATCAGAACTTTACAAAACTCATGGTTTCTATGCAAAACTAAATGTAGACTGGCCTATTTGCTTTCAGTTTTGTGGTGCCTTTGGACCCCAGAACTTAAAAGACTGTCATTTACAACACTTATCTGTTTTTCTATTCTTTCCTTCTCGCAGCCTAAAATCTGTGTATTGATACCAATATCGTATTTTAGCATAATGATAGAACACAAAATTTTAAGAAGGGAATTGAATGGGTTATGATTGTTCTGTGCATCTTTAATCTGCTTCACAGTAGTCTTCCTTGTGGAAAACCTTTTATTCCTTCCTGGGGAAGGGCCGAGAAAAAATGGCTCTCATGAATAACCCAAATTTTTATGATGAATGTGCAGACTTGTGGAGAGATCAGAATTCTCTCTCATTTATAGATAAGTAGTGAAATTTGAATTGAAGAACATGGGAAAACAGTTCCTCTTGTGTATGTGTTTTTGAAAAAAAAGGATCAATAAATGGATAAGACAGAATGAATAGGGTGTTCCTGTTGTGAGATGTTAACTATGCAAACCATCATAAGAAATGATATCCCAGAGATGTCAATGTGTGAAAATTACTTGAGAAGGACTTTATTAGGGGAAGAGAATTAAAAAGATAGGATCAGATGAAGTTTCTGGAGGAGAAAAAAAAAGATAAAATATGGTGTATTCTTTTCCCCGTTTCAATGTGTTGGTGACAAGTCTAGCAAAAGCATGTGTAGAAGGATTATGAGGACATGCAGAAAAAGAGTCATTTGGTTTCCCCTACTATTATTTTTGATCCAAGAATATGCAGGGTGTTTCCATTTTGATGCTATCAGAATCATCTGAGAAAACAGCTTTTTTTGAAATATTTCCATGCCGTGCACTTGCAGGAGTGCTTTTGCCAGAGATTTTGATGGAAAAGAAGCTGGCCATGCCACATATTTTCTTTATCCAGAACACCAAGTTGCTTGACATGATAACTGTCAAGTATGTAGATGCCTACAACCTATTCTAACCCCTAGCATATGGCCCATGTTAGAACCTGATCTGAAGAAGGAATTCAGGAGCGAGTCTTTCTTGTTTCAGTCTGGGGCTAGATGCTGCCTGTGCAAATACAAATATCTTTTATTATGCTACAAAAAATAGTTTATTTTTTTTTTAATAAAATACAGCTTTGAAATATTTTAATATTTTAAAAAATTCTAACTATACAGTTATGTAAAGGCTAGAATTCCCCCCCCCCTTTTTTTTATATTAGCGAGACAGCTCTTGATGTACAGTTTTCTTTCGCCAACCTGGGACCAACCAGATGGATACTTGTCTTTGCTTATTTTCTTGTATTGTTGAAGATAATGCATGAATATAATGCATGTTATTTTGTAATGATTCTATCAGGGATGAAACAGGAATCTTGCACAAAAAATTGGCCTTTGGGACCCAACCTATGAGATGCTCCTACTGAATGGGGTTGAGGTTGCTGAGCACGCTGCAGCATCAGAGCCAGAGCCTTTGTGGCAATCCTGGTATAATGCACTCTCATATAATTCACCGTGATGTAACAGATGCATAAAGAAGCAGGTTACATAATTATTGTGAGCGATAACACCCACAGTATCTGACTATATAACTGAGAGCTCTTTGGGACCGACGCTGTGTTTTTACACGAGTGTACAGTGCCTAGCACAATGAGGCCCTGATTCATAGTTGGGGTCCCTAGTGGCTACCATAATACAAATACATTAATAAATAATTTAATAAATAATTTAATAAATAAATAACAATGTGTATTCTAAAATAAATACTTAAAAGAAACACATAATAAAAATACTGTTAAATGGCCATCAAATATTAGTGACGTAGAATTAATGGAGCACTTTAAAAATTCATATTCTGATTAAACCAAAATATAGTATTTCTGCTTAGAAGCATGTCTTTACCTGTCACTGTTAAGACATGCCCTAACTTTAAAATCAAGAAGAAAATCATTCAAAAATATTAGAAAACAATCATATACACATTAACGTATTAATAGCTAAATATGTCGGTCAGTAAAAACGCATGGAAAGGCTGGGCCTATGTTCTTTGAAGGGTAGGTTTATAAGAACAGAATGTGTTGGATGTTGAATTAGTCTATAAACTTGACAGCTTTCTGAAGTATAGAGGGCTGGCGCTTCCACTAGGCGACCCTAGGCAGTCGCCAAGGCGGCAGGATTTGGGGGGCGGCATTTTGCCACCCTCGGCGGAAATTCAGCGGCGGGCGGGTCCTTCCGCTCTGGGTCTTCAGTGGAAATTCAGCGGCGGGTCCTTCATTCGCTCCGGGACCCGCCGCCGAAGTGCCCCGAAGACCCGGAGCGGAAGGACCCCCCGATGCCGAATGCTCAGAGGCGGAGCGCTGCCGCCTAGGGTGGCAAAAACCTGGCGCCGCTCCTGGAAGTATAACAATAAAATGAGCATAGTAACAGAGACACAGATGGGTGTGGTATCTGACTGCCATCCTTTTCACGTGAGCTATTGCTCCTATCAAGACAGAATTACCCTGTATATTTCACTTAGTTTTTGTTATGGGTAGTCTTTGACCCTATCAAGCTCACTTCACATTTTCCCAGTTAAGACAAACACTTTCAATCCACAATTAGTTTTGGAAAACAAGGGCAGCAAAGGTTAAAAGTTGGAGACAACCAGTGTTGTGAGTTTGATTGTAATAGCCTCAGCAATATGCATCAAAGAAAAGCATGCTGCTGTGTGCCTTGCCTTTCCTGGCTTTGGAGCTGAAAGGTGAAGCCCACAAAATTAAAGAATTTGAGGTCTCAATTAAGCACCGGAAAAGAACTGGATCTTTAATTTGGTGGTACCTAATGAGGCCATGTGGGTCATTGAGCTTCACTCCAAGAAGAGTTGCTACAAATGCTTAAGCAAAAGAGAGATACAATCTCGCTGCAGCTGCACATTTAATAGAACTTTGTCTAAACCCTTCTGTGCACAACCAATTCTGAGGTTATGGAGGTTTGCATTTGACAACAAAGGGAAAAAACAACAACCAGAAGTTAGCCCTGCCTGACAAGAAATAAATGGCTTCTGATATAAGGAACGGGATTGTCTATACTTCTCATTTGTAAGGATGTGTTTTAAACATCAGATAACAAAGAATCAGTAAACAGAATCCAAAGATATTAACAAGAGCAGAACATTCTTCTTAGTCCCCTTTTCTTTGTCGTGTACAATATTTAGGTAAGGGATCCTTATACTTTATGCTACATAATGAGACATCCTTCTTGAGTGTGCACAAATTTGTGCTTCTTGTGTGGTAAACATTACAATAGAGATGCCCCTCCCAAAATGTCTGAAGTGCAAGTTCTTTCCAGTACGGCAAGTAACCATCCATAGCAACCACTGGAATACTTTGCATTGCATTACAGGTTTTTTTTTTTTTTTTTTTTTTAATGTCTTATCTGCATCATATGCCTGGGCCAGTTCCGGTTGATGTGGATCTTGAGTCCATGTATAAAAATTTCAGTTTTACTCATAGATATCTCTATGATGGACGATATGTACAGGAAAAACAAGGATGGATGAAAGAAACGCTTGACCACCTCCCAGGACTGAATTCAACTGGTAAGAAGTAAGATGAACTGTGGATTTGTTTAGAAGACACAGGCATATAGAAGCTTGGAATGGTTGATGAGGTTATTTATTTTTTAATCAACGTAGGTGGAAGTAAACATTTATCAACATTTGGTCAAGTGTAACATAACCTGCATTTGTATTTTCATTATTATAATGGAGGTATGTGGAGACATACAGAAACCTTGAGACAGTTGTTTTTCTATTGCATACAGGAGTCCATTGGAAACTGAGGATGAGAGCATGAAGGTTAGATCTTAGGGAGGCAGTTCTTCATGCACAGCTTTTGTCAATCCTGATTTTTGTTTTCATAAATAAAAACATGGACAACGAAGATCATATGACGGTGGGGAAGGAAGGTGATATCATCAGCCAGGAAAATACCAGAAGTGCCTGAATTCCCTCACTCAAGTCCAAATGTGCTAGTTTCTTCAACAGCTGTCAACAGCTTTTCATACAGCATAGAATAAGATGGGTAAGGTGGAAGATCCAAGCGGTTGAAACACGTGTGTGCCCTGCAAATGGAAAAATGCAGTGTGGTAAGTTTCATTTACTTTTAACAAATAAACACTGCTTATTCTGACGGAAGTTCACTTATGTCCTCTAAATTGCTAAAAAGCTTTAATTAAATAAAGCCTGAGTGTTAAAATAAAAGCCCCTAAAATCCAAAGAGCCAGAAGATATTTTAAAAATATACATGCATCAATTTGAACTATATATATATACATAGACAAACTAAGCATTAACAGAAAGTATCTGTATGACAGGCTAGATCCTGCATTAGGCCCAGATCCTGCAATGAGCTCCATGTCGGTGAATCCCCTGTGCAAATGTGGGGTTCACTGTGGAATTAAGGCCTCAGACTTCATACAGAGTAATATTCACTGGTGCCACTTTGGTTGTTTTGTGCTGTTCCAGAAATGCAAAGCAGCTATACATCCGGTATAAGTGGCTGGTTAAGCTCTGCACTACAGGACAGTTATAAAACGGTTGGAATGTATTGGTAAATTTGGCCCTTTGAGTAGAGTAATAAGACAGGACTGACAACTGTAGGTTCAGAGGGAACACAGGAAACACTATAAAACCAACTGGTTTGGGTGCCTGAAAGAGGAAGGTCTCTAGAAAGCAGAATGTTGTTTCTGTAACTCACTTGTTATAAGGCTGGGTTTTAAATATTATTATTATTTTTATTTGTATTACTGTAACGTCTCAGAGCCCTAGTCAGGGATGAGGACCCCATTGATTACAGTCTATAGGTACCTACATGAGGTATTAATATTTAATAATAGGCTCTACAGTCTAGCAGAGAAAGGTATAACAAGATCCAATGGCTGGAAGTTGAAGCTAGACAAATTCAGACTGGAAATAAGGCGTATATTTTTAACAGTGACAGTAATTAACCAATGGAACAATTTACCAAGTGTTGTGGTGGATTCTCCGTCACTCGCAATTTAAAATCAAGATTGAATGTTTGTCTAAAAGATCTGCTCTAGGAATTATTTGGGGAAGTTCTATAGCCTGTGCTGTACAGCAGGTCAGAATCTATGTATTGGGCTAGGCATCGTACAAACACAGACAAGATGTCCCTCTCACAAAAAATTTACAATTTAAGCCAGTTGATACATTTTTCAACAAAATACGGGACACATTTCCCATGAAAAATATCCCCATTTTCCAACCAATTCTAGTTTTAAATCACGCTTGAATCGGGGGAAAGATTTCCGTTTGTATTCCGGCTTTGCTAAATCTTTTACTATTTCCTTTTCTTGTAGTAACCCTGGTGATCAAAAATCCTCAAGATTTAAAACACTTTTATGGGAGCAGGAGGAGGCCCCAAGAACGGGAGGCTAATCCTAAATTACTAACAAAAATTGTTCCAGTCAGTTCAGCATAAAAATGCTATTTGCTTTTTAGTTTTGAAACACACTGACCTTTACAAATATCCCCAACAGCCTCAAAACCATGCTAAATAGTAATCCATCATGCTGTGCTTAATCTATCTCTGTAGGGAGTGCACATATATGTCTCCTTTCCCCCCAAAGCCCTAGGCATGGTGATGGGTGTTGTTCATGTCTGGTATTTCATATCCACATCAGGCCAGATCTTCAGCTACTGTAAAATGGCAGAGCTGCAATGAAGCCAATGGAGCTATGGTGATTGATGAGAATCTGGCTCCTGGTATTTTTAGAATCTATTACCTTGTTTTACTTCCAGCTCTCAGATCTCATCCTTTAATGCATGTTGTTTCCTATGAGCTGAAGCAGAAGAGCCCTTCCTAAAGTAGACTCCCTCTTATCCTCTGCTGCTCATTTGTTAGGCCAACCAAAAAAACCAGGCTGAAGGCAGATTAGTTGGCATGAGACTTGTAGAACTGAAAGGGGAGATTTATCAAGCACCCACGGTGAATCATTAAAAGCTATCAGGAAATTGAAACAGCCAGAGGCATAGTCTCCATTGCACTGCAGCATTTCAATTAGGAGAGCTTTTACTAGTTTTTCTGAATAAAAAATTGTAAACTGGTTATTCTCTGAGAGAGTATGCCATAAAAGCAATTTCCTTTGGAAATGAACTGGGAACATAAAGGAGTTAGAGAAATAAATGAACCTTGATAAAGTCATTATTATAATACATTTCACAAGTTAGTGCATCGTGTGGTGTATGCATTAGAGATAAGTAGCCTTCTACCATTATTTGTGTTCCTCAGCCATCCCCACTAAGCCCTACCAATGCGTGTCAACCCTCTTCAGGAGCTAGAAGGTGGTTGAGTTCCCTTGGTCCATTCAGTCACCGGACTCTGCTGAGACTAGCAGCAAAAGTGCTGATTAGTGCTACCTGCAATGGTGTTTACTGTGATATGGACACCTGTCCACTAGGAACTGGACTGAGATAATCAAACTCATTTCAATCAAGCCAGTGAGCAAGCTTCTGATGTTAATGACTTTCAGTCACTCTTCATCTGGGACAGATTCAGAGCACAGACCTACTTGTTTTCCTATTACCAGTTCTCCGAAACAAAGTCTCTCAAAACTGAAGCCATTATTAACTTTTGAGTGTCACACATAAAGAGCATTTAGGGGCAGAGAAGAATCTTCTTTGTGTCATTCCTTTACAATTTGAATGGAAGGCAAGGACCTAACATACTGTGTGTCCTCAGAGCCATACAAATGGCTCTTCGTTGGACATACAAGCAAACATCGGATTACGGGTTTGTACAGGACAAAGGCTTATGTAGAGGAGGACAGCCGGGTACAGCAGATTATTACAGGGTCATATAACGGGGGAGGAACTATTGGAGGGAAAAAAGGGAAGGGAACCTCAAAATGTCTGGAGATGTTTGGACATTTATCCAAACAAAACATTTGTACCCTCTAACCCAAAAGTATCTGTCATACAAAAAGATCCCCAAACAACCAAATAAAAAAGGGAAACTCTCAGGCTAACTACCATGCAGGTACCATACATTGCCAAAGGACAAAATATGGGGTTAAATTCTGTTCTATTAATCTATGTAGTCAGCCCAGTTTTACACCAGTGTAACTAAGAACAAAATTTTTCCGTGTGACCTTCTGCAGCGTTGTAAGTGGGCCAGCTGTCATTTCCTGTTCTTTGTTGCAAGGGCCAAAGTCTGGGGACAGGCTTGATGTGCTGGGCCCAGGGTGTCAAGTGTCTGCTTATGTAATGCAGTGACAAGTTCTGATTTTTGGTTTGGGGAGGGGGATAGACAGGAGGAAGATAAGCCTTCCCTGTTCCTTCTCAGTATTGCTGAGAAGGCATTACTTTTGCTTCTTGCAGCTGAAAGTTGAAACCCTTTCCTTTTCCAGCTGAACCAAAAGGCATTCAACTCACCGCTTGGGTTGTTTATATTATATGTTATGTGATTCCTAAGCACATAGGTCAATTAAGAGGCAGGGACATTTTCTGTAATGTCACAGTCCCTTAACTTTGTGCCCAATCCTGCAAGGGGCTGAGCACCTCCTAAGGTGTGCTGAGCAGCCTCTATGGCCACTGATGTCACTGTAATCAGAACATGGCAGGAGAGGCTCAGTATTTTGCAGTATTCGGCCCTTTGTGTGTATTGGAGTGGAAATGCTGCATGAGCAAGGGAAGAAACAATAATTACATTTTGCGAATAGGCTTTCTTCTTTCAGTTAAGCCTCTAGCTAGCCCTGTTAGCCTGTTGACATTTATGAGAGCATATTCAGCAAGTATGAGGACCCAAACTCAAAAGAGCAGAGTATTTACACCTTTATGAAACTGACTCCTACACTTTTAGAAGAAAACATAAGATAAAGTAATCTAAACTATGACCTACTTATCATGCTCTTGTCTTGAAGGGAGAAAAACTATCAACTGATAACTTAAATTTCTTTCTTCTTTGCAGTCTGTAGTTATAACTCCTCGTAGTTTGTGGGGGTCTGAATCTCTAAATCTCTCTTAGTGTCTCCACTGCTACTTCTCTCCTTTTAAATGTCCTCTCTAAAAGTTACATGTAAGCTTTCAAGCTCTTGGCATTCTTCTTCTTTTGTCACTTCCCTTAATCTTTATAATGCTGACAGTCCAAAGGCAGCAAATGCACACACAACCCTCCCCTGTCAAACTTATGGATTTAACCCGTCAGCTGTAATAAGGCTTGCTTTCTGACAGAACAGTACCAGAGAGACAGAAATGGGCCACTTGTTCCTCTCACCTTGCTTTTTTAGGGAGAGGTACTAACTCCCAGCCACAATCCTCAAATCTCTCAGATCTTCCATACACATATCTACGTTTGTTCCTCTTTGTTTGTGAAGGGAAACACTCAATGGTTCCTCTTGGGAATTTTTTGCTTAAGAAGTGACCTGGGGCTCTAAGGTTATATTTCTGTTGTATTAAACAAAAATGGTTTATGCTTCCTTTACTGGAGGACCAGTTTTCCAAGGGTCACATATCTGAATCAGTTTGTGCCTTGGATTATTGACTGTCCTAGTAACATTTTATTGTCAGCATGAAATTTTGCCAAACATATACATAATGAGAATATAAAGAACAACAATATAGGAACTATACTTTGAATAGGAGAATTATATTATATCCCATAATCATCTCCCTTAGACTGAACTGTAATAGGGCGATTAGGAGAGAGGAAGGGACTCAAGAAGGAAAGAGAGGGGAGGAGGAGGAGGAGAAGGACCAAGGATTAAAAAAATAACAAAACAACACACACACCACTAGGAAAGGGGGAAATGATGAATTTATATCCTGTTATTTGTACATCCAGTACCTTAATTGTTATATGGCAGTTCTGGATATTATGATGACAGGTGCCTAATAAATATTTTAGGACCTAGAGAGATCATTTATGTAAGATCAAATATGTACTGATAATCTGCATATGCTAACTGCAGACAATATGCTGGTATTTATAAATTACTTTGTAGAACTAAAATCACTTTCAAGGGAAAGTCAGCTAATTCTCTATGTTGATTGAGAAAGTAAAGGCTTCTCAGGTACAGATTATTTGCAATTCTTATTGAAATCGCTGGGCCGAATCCTGAGGTCCTTATTTGATTTTTACCTAGGCAGAACTCTGCTTCAAGCCAATGAGAGTTTTGCCTGACTGTGAAGGAGAAACAGAGTAAGGATTTCAGGATGTGTCCCAATGGGAGGTATAAGTGTTCAGCACTTCTCAGGATCAAGCTCTTAGCAGAGGGCATTGTCTTCTCAGACAGCTGTAACAGAATGTTTTCCCCTCTCTTTGCACATACTTTTCAGATGAAGTTGTTTCCTTAGTTTTAGACACAGCTACATGATTTAATATAAGAAGTTTTTTTTGGTATTCATTACAACAGTATGGTGGGGAATTAAGGTCAAGTTCTTGGGAGACGGAGGGAGTTGGCTGAGAGCCAAAAATCTGCATGACACAAGATAAGAGCTTCCCCTGCTTCAACAAGGCTATAGATGGGAAGAGGTTTTCTCAGATCTTCATCCAGCTATAAACCCAAACAGTAGAACGATCTTTCCCCCATGGGAAACTTACTAAAAACCAAGCACTGGGAGTCAATGTATAACTGCTGCATTTCAAAGGGGAGTCTTCCATATTAAACAGGGAGAGTAAACCTGGGGCCTGAAGAACAGAAACCAGCATAAATAACATTAAGTGCCTGGACTCTGTTACCTAGTTTGTGGTATCTCATTTGATTCGCTACAGCAGTTTGGAGGAAAAACAAATCATAGTTTTACATTGACAGAGTCCTGTAGGAGTTAGACACACTCTGGTTGGATACTGCTGCAGAGTCACGTTCTTGTGGTCTGGGAGTAGAGCAATATCTCTGATCTGTTTTCTGCTTTGGCTGCCTTTATTCTAATGTGTACACATGATACATAGATGTAGATTAGAATAAAATAACCTATGTCTCATTTCCCATGCATAATGGAAATAATCCACTTGTTGGGTCTGATAGTCCTTATACCAGTGTTTCACACCAGTGTTGCTCTATTGACTTCAGTGGATTTATTCCTGATTCACACCAGCATAAGTGAGGTTAGAATAAAGCTCCTGGAGTCCAAATCTTCCAAACCACTCTAAAGTCCTGACTACTGTAGATATGTCTATACCTGAAGCTGGAGGTGTAATTTCCATCTTGAGAATACATATCCATGCTAGCTCTAATTGAGTACCGCATTAAAAATAGAAGTGTACCCATGACAATGTGAGGGGCTAGGCACCCTGCATACAATCCTTTCCAAGATGTTAGGCTGTGTCTACACTTAAACTGCTAGAGTGGCCCAGCTGCACTGCTGCAGTTTGTCGCTGTAGCTCGTCCGAGTAGACACTCACTACAGCAACAGAAGGGGTTTTCCCATCACTGTAGTTAATCCACCTCCCCAACAGGCAGTAACTACATCAATGGAAGAATTCTTCTGTCAGCCTGCACTGGGGGTCAGGTCTGAACACCTGTCTCCTGGGAGAGAGGGGGGATTTTTCACATCCCTGAGAGAAGTAGCTATGCTGAGGTAAGTTTTCAGTATAGACCAGCCTTTGGTATGTACTTGGGTGGATGGCCCCTCCTGCCGCTGCGGTTACACTGCTATTTCCAGAAAGCCCTACCATGAGTGCTATGTATTAATTTTAGTACTATTACAAGTATCATTTCACCTCAGAAATTCACACCCTGTGTCTTTGCTGATAGTGCTGCATGTTGTGGCAAGTGTTAGGCATTACTACATCTGTATTCATTGGTAAACAAAACAGGAGCAATTGCACACTGCATCACTAAAGCATAAGGACAATGTGTATGGGAGAGTCACACATCTAAAACAGCTATCAAGAGAAGGAAGAAGAGACCAAAGAGGGAGCCCTGGGTTCTTACAAAATATTTAAAACTCTTCTTGATACTCTGTAAAACATCTGGAAATGTTCAGACCAGACCTAGCCATTAAAACCCAGCAACCCCACATCCATCTCTGTGCCAGGCCCAGCTGAAGAAGCCAACTGCTTGGAGGTTTATGCAACTTTTTGCAGATTTCTATGGCAGAAGAAACAGTCATAATTTTTGGTGGACTGGGGCCTAAGACTCTTGTAGCGTTCATGAAAAAACTCAAGCCAAAAGTTAGGGTCCTAAATCCATATTTGAACACCTAACTGATCTAACCTGATTACTTCTAGGGCACATAGAAAGGGTCATCTATTTTCCCCATGCATTAGAAAATGGGGGAGGGGGATAAGTGCAAATGTAGAGGTGGGGAATTGTTTGAGTGGGAGAAGGATTTGTAGTGAGTTACCTTAAATTGGTACACTTAGTGTGCATTTTTAAATTATGCCCAAGTGCCTAGAGGATATGGTCAGATGCTCTTTAATCCTCTAAACAAATCCATAATTAGGCATCTAAATAAAAAGTTCAAGTAAATGTGGATTTAGGAGCTTAATTTTCAGTGTCCAGTTTTTGGCATTTTGGCCCTGGTGTTTTTTATATTTCTGACTGCTATATGCACTCAACAGCGCTCTACAATTATTAAATAATAAAGATGGTAGTTCATGGTGAACAATCTGGGTTTTTCCCCCATCAGAAATGGTTGCTTCACTTTTCTGGATCACATTGCTCAGAAAGTTCTAGAGGGTTCTGTAGCTCTGTCCTGGAGAGAAGGCTTCTTCGGGGGAGAGTGAGACTTGAGTAATCAGTGGACAAACTTAAGGCAGTTAACTTGAATATCTTGAGGCTAACTGAATCTAGGTCAAAAGCAATGTCTAGGTTAACACAGAAAGTTAAGCAGAGCAGAATGAGGCAAATTACCTTATTAGCCCTTGACAGGTCAGCCTGGCATTTCTTATATACACTACAAAACCCGCTCATCTTCACACAGAGAAGTCTAATGTAGATGGATTTCTACAGAAATGCTGCACAACTTGGAACTTGTACTTTTTGTGATTCTTCATGTTCACAATCAGGACTGTCCATAACCACCTCTATAGCCCATCTATAGAGGTGGTTATGGACCTCTCAAAGACTCGGGAAAACAAATGGGACTTACAGAATGCCCGGAAAGTCATTAGACTTGGTCTCTGTCAAACCAAAGTAGGAAGCATGTGATAAAATCAAAGGATTCTCCTTGAAAATCAAAGGTCAGCAGCACCCTCCCAGGCCTGTCTACCCTTTGGATTTGCCCTGATTCCAGCCATCCCTGGCCACCCACCAGAACAGTTGCACTGGAGCAAACCCCTAATGCAGATATGGTAAATTGCAGTTGGCAACAGTGCAGTTTACCACTGCTTGAAATGGGGTTTGCACCAATACAGCTTACATGGTTGTCTGGTCACTGGTGGATGAAACGAGGGCTAATTCCTGATGCAGATGAAACTAGGGCTAATTCCCCCAGTTTCCTGAAAGGACTGTATGTTGGAGCACCTCAGCTGTTCTTAACTGGAGGTGGTCTCTAATGTACGCAGGTCCCAAGCCATTGAGGGCTTTATAGGGCAAGAACAACACTTTGAATATCCTTCTGGAAATGAACTGGAAGCCAATTTAGATCCTGAAGCACAGGTGAGAGGTCTTCCCTGAATGAGGAATGTTAAGCAAATAGGGCACTTCCTTAGTTGAAATCTCTTAATGGTGGTAAGATGTAGCCTATATAGAGTGCATTGCAGTAGTACAATCTCAAGGAGACAAAAGCATGGCTAGACATAGTGACATCCACATTCAAGAAAAGAAGTCAGAACCTAGATGGAAGGCAGTGTGGTCTAGTTGACAGAACACTGACTAGGACTCAGAAGATCCAGGATCTATTCCTGGCCCTGCTATTGGTCTCTTGGGCAAGCCACATCACCTCTCTGTGCCTCAGTCTCCCCATCTGTAAAATGGGGATAATGATATTGACCTCCTTTATGACACATTTTGAGATCTACTGATGAAAAGTGCTATATAAGAGCTAGGTATTATTATTATTATTATGGTTGGACACAAATGGATGCAAATATTCTTGGCCACTGTTGCAGCTGTGGAATCCAACAAGATGCCCAGGCAGTGAATCTATGTCATAAACACCAGGCACTTTCCCTAAACCAAGACAACTGCCTCTGCCTTTCTCCCAAAATCTTCCCACAGCCTATATGCATTATTCCAGTCTTGTCTGGGGTGAGCCTCAGCAAGTTCTCGAGCAAGCTTCAATCTGTTAGGAACTTGGTAAATCATTCAGCTGCACATACTGAGCCAATTAGAATGGATATATAAATCTGGGTGGTATCATAGAATATGAGGATTGGAAGGGATCTCATCTAGTCCAAGCCCGTGCTCAAAGCAAGACCAATCCCCAGACAGATTTTTGCCCCAGATCCCCCCTTCAAGGATTGAACTCACAACCCTGGGTTTAGCAAGCCAATGCTCAAACCACTGAGCTATCCCCCCCCACTAAGCTGTACTCATCACACTGACTACAGCCCATTTCTTCACTAAGCTTCCTAATGGTCCCATACACATTACTATGCAAGTTTTGTGTGCAGATGCTGGGTGGTTGGTGGCCTCTGATATACAGGAGCTCAGACTAGATGATCTGGTGGTCCCTTAAGGCCTTAAACTCTATGAGTCTATGACATGCTGAATAGTGGGATGACAAAATGGAACAAATGAGATCCAGTGGAGGTGTTCAGATCTGAATCCCTATGGGACTTGGGCTAGGAAATGGGTATCTGGCTGAATCAGAGAAATCTCACAAGCTCTGAAATCTCACAAAAAGATTTGGTTTGGATCTGAGGAATTAGCATCCTGACCATTCCCTACTATTTAAAGGACTCCAAATGTGAAGGTCTGGTTTCAACCCATCTCTAAATATAAAGCAACAGAGGGTCCTGTGGCACCTTTAAGACTAACAGAAGTATTGGGAGCATAAGCTTTCGTGGGTAAGAACCTCACTTCTTCAGATGCAAGTCTTCTAAATATAAAGGATACCAAAAGAAATCACCCTTCACTGAGTGCAGTTGTAGGTTCAGTGGCTGTGTCGTGATGAAGTGACACTTGTCCTTTGCTGCTCTTGTATTCACTGTCATTAACTGCCAGAAACACTGAAATGAAGTGTTGTGCTCATCTTCTCTACAGCATTTAAGATTTTATTCATAATACAGACATACCTTGGAAGGGATGTTATTTTCCCCCATTTCTCTATACAGAAGCGCCGCAGACCATTGCTCCCTCGAAGGGCTGCAAACCCCTCATATGGCACACTAGATGTTCCAGTGACAAACTGCAGGAACCGTAGCCTCTGTTCATTGTTAAATCTCTCCACCGCTGCCCAGAACCACCGTATTACAATATGCCCATCATGGTAACCTGAGAGAGAAAGATTAGAAACATACAAATTAAGTGGGAACTGGATCTGATGATGTACCATTTCAATACATTTCCACAAAAAGGAATGTGAGCTATTAGCTTCTCTTGCTACAAAACCTCAGCCAAAGGACTGAACTAATGATTGATGAGATATGTCTTAGCCCTCTTGTCTTCTCACCTCTGGATAACTTAATACAGCTAACTAATTTGAAACTACAAAATTCCATGTACAGCAAAGCTCACATTTATAACTCACGTATACAGCCCTTTCCCAAAACATTTTGGCAAATACTGTGGTTATCCATGATAAACATAAATGACTAAAGTTGATATTCTATATGGCTCATGACAGCTTGATGGAAAGGCTACATTTCTGATTCCCAAATACAACCAAGGCTGTAGAACTGGAAAAATTGTTACATCTATAGCAGATAACATTCAATGGTGATTCTTTAAAACAATGTAATAAGAGGGGTAAAGAAATTAAATCAATGGTCCAGATCGTGAAGCTAGCATAGGAAAGTGCCGGCCCAGCTCCCTGCATCCTAGGTATGAATCACTTTAAGGGGACATACCCTCTTCATGGCCAATACCAGTCCCTTTTGGGGTTGTATTGGTATTGGCCAGTACAACTCCAACATCTGGAGGGGAATGGCTGCTGCAAGCCCTTCCCTGGCAGACTTGCCACCACAGCTCTGGGCTTGAGATCATGCTAGTGAAAGCCAGAATGAACCCATGCTCAATCTGGCTCAATAATTATATTTAAATAACACTCTATGCAGAAGAGTTAAACATGAAAACCATTATAGGGAACCCTCCTTATGGCTAGTAGCTCAGTGCTTAAGCAACAAATAGGTAAGAATAGTTGGTGGTCAGCCAGCAGCCAAAATTTGCGTCTTGTGTTTATGGGGGAGGACAGGTCAACTCCATTGAGTTTTCTTTTGTGTTGTAGAGCCGAGGGACCTGGGGGGACAACCCATTTGCCCATTACTCAACAGTTCCTGCCCACACTATGCTCTTTGTTCAAAACAAAACAAGTCCAACTAGTCGGGGCAGGGGATTTAGTGCTGGTGTTCAATGAAGGAGTGAAACACTTTGACTTGGGGGCTTTAACTTAGCGCTGAATTTTGTTAGAGTGTAACTGGGAGCAGAATTTGTCTCTATTGATGTTAATGGGAATTTTGCCATTTTCTCAATAAGGCCAGGATTTTACTCATATTGTTCAATATAAATAAAGTATAGGCTAAATTCTGCAGTCTCTACTCAGTCAAAACTCCCATTAAGTCAAAGGAATTTTGTCTGAGTAAGATCTGAGCAGAAACTGCAAGACCTGTTCTAGTATTAACGTGTCTATTGGCCAAATCATGAGGTCCTTATTTAGTTTTCATTGAGTCCTTCTTGAGAGAAACCGTCTGAATTCAGTGCGAGTTTCCCTCAGGAAAAATAGAGCAAACACTGAGTACACATCTCAGGATGTGGCCTGATAATAATGAAGATACTACTAAGTATGAGTAGATAGTTTACCTCCACGATATTCTGTGTTGTTACGCCAGTCATTGAGGTCTATTTCTGCAGTGCCTGCAATCACCAGCTCTAGCTCTCTGGCATCAAAAATGGAGACGAGTCTGGAGTCTACAACCTAAAACACAAACCATTCTTGAGTCCACTTTGACTGGAGGTACAGCAGATGCATTGTCTCAGAAAAACTCAGTCATGGCTCTGATGATTAGCTGCCTATTGTGACTAAGAGTGCATGTCAGCAGTTAGATTCCAATCACCTGCTAATAAATCAGTTGGTCTTCTTTTGTGAATTTGCTGAGAATTTTAATTATAAACAATGCTGATCTATGAGGAGATATGATCAGAATGGAACAGCAGAAGGAAAAGGAAATAGTTTGTGCAGAGGACTTCTTCCTACAGCATCTCTTCTGAAAAGTGATATAAATGGTCAACTGCGAATGAGATTTGCAAAATGTAGGATATATTTTTCTATATTACTTTTAGTCTGTGTCAGAATATGGTTACAAGATAGCAGCCTTAGTACTTCATGCATGATTAAACTGAGGTTTATCATCTTAATGGTATTAAAAAAAATCCTTCACAAACTGTACAGTACTCGGATGAACACGGAATATAGAGACAAATATACAGCTTTTCAGCCTTTGTCAGTTCTTGCGGCGCTCGAGCACATTCATGAATTCTGCCACAGTGCAACTCTTGGAGCCAGATCCTCAGCTGACGTAAATTGACATAGCTCCAATGACTTCAATGGAGCAGTGCCCATTAACACAAGCTTGAGATCCAGCATTTTATATATTAGGGCTAGCCACAGTTTATAGGATAGAATGCTAGATGTCAAACCGCTCTGTGATGAGTTCCTTAGGGATATAGTATGTCTCACTATCTCTGGAAAGTTCTTCTCCTCAATCATGTGTTCATTCTGTACTTCCTCACACTCCAACCCCCAACAGAAGAAGAAAATTTGGAACCCATACTTCACTACAGTATTTTATACAACATCTTTCAAAAAGCCTTTATTGCTTAGAACAGCCACTAGTGGCTAGGGGTCAGATTTTCAAAGATACTTAGGTGCCTAATGATGCAGATACGTGCCTATGGGAATTTTCAAATGCGCCTGGGCAGCCTAGGAACCAAACTTCCATTGGAAACAATGGGAGTCAGGCACCTAAACTGCATACCGCCTTTTGAAAATCCCAAACTGATCTGCATCATTAGAAGCCTGAATACCTTTGAAAATCTAGCCTGAGGAGTCTTATAATCAACAATGGCCTCTGCTTAATATTGACTGGAAAATGGAACAAACCGAAAAACTGAAATAACCACAGAAGAAAAATCATTTTACAATTCTATATACTGAGCCTGATTCTCCTCTCGTCTGCACTAGTTTTACTCCAATAAATTTGGATTTACACCAGGGTAAGTGAGAGAAGAATCAGGCTCACTATGCTTTATAGACTGACATTTTTTCATAGTTACCAAAGCCAATACCAACAGTTAATATTGTCGTAGCTCATTAGTCAACAAACTCAGCCTCTGGCCA